>NC_056734.1:360289149-360500291 GCF_019279795.1 Protopterus annectens
GGCATTGTACTCAATCATTGGTCTGATGAGTGATGCGTAAAGGGAGACTATGACCTCCCTTGATCTAGATGAGAATCCCTTCATGATAAGGTGGGCAATGTAGAAGGACTTCCTAACTACTTTAGCTACATGGGTGTCGAATGACAGACTACTATCAACCTGGGTCCCCAGGTCCCTGATAACTTCTTCTGTGCTCAGTGGATTGCCACCTATTTGGTAGCTAGGGTAACCTTGTTTTTCCCGAAGGGTATGACTATGCATTTTTGGCATTTAACTTTAGGCCGTGGCTCTGGCACCAGTTATCCGCTTCTGTGAGACCCTTCTGAAGGATATCTGTGTCAGATGTGTTTTCTACTATGGCCCAGTTTGCAGTCATCTGCAAACTTTGTCAGCCATAACCCTCCTGTGTTTGCTTGTACTTGGAAAAGTAGATGCCAAACAAGAGTGGGCCCAGGACTGAGCCCTGTGGGACACCACTTGTGACAGGCTTTGAGTCTGACATGGCGCCAGCAACTCTGACCCTGTGGGTTCTGTCACTCAGCCAGTTTGCAACCCATCTTGTGATGTATGGGTTAACATTTAAGCTGATGAGTTTTTCAATGATACCCGAGTGGGGTATTGTATCGAAGGCCTTAGCCAGATCGAGGTAGGCTGTATGGACTGCCTTTCCCTCATCAATGGCTTTGGTGACTGTTTCAAAAAGTCAACCAAGTTTAAAAGGCATGATCTGCCTTTGACAAAGCCAAACTGGGTTGGATCCAAAGTCTGCAAATTCCCTATGTCTTTATTTATGAGGTCCATTATGATCCTCTCCATGGCTTTGCAGATAAGGCTTGTCAAGCTAATGGGCGGTAATTTCCAGGGTCTGTGGAGGCACCGCCTTTGTGAAGTGGGACCACAGTTGCAGTGCGCCACTCCTGGAGTGCGTATCCAGAGGTAAGACTTTGATTAAACAGCTGTCCTAGCTGTGGGTTTAATTCCTCATTGAGTTCGTGGAGCACACAGCCGGGGACACCATCGGGTCCCATGGATGCTGTGTTTTTGCTTTGGAGAGAGCAGTTCTCACTTGGGCGCTGGAGATGTTTGGGGGCTGCACTCATTTGGTATAGATATCTCTCCTTTGGGGAGGGGAGAAGTTTGCACTGAACCTGTCAGCCAGTATGTTGGCAATGTCTGTAGGATCAGTAATCTTCACATCATTTTGAACTAGTTCTGAGCATATCTGGGAGTTTCCTCCTAGGTTTCTAACATAGCTAAAGAAGGCCTTATGATTGTCTTTTGAGTCTTTAGCTATTTTTCTCGAAATTTGCTTTGGATGATTTTATGAGAGCTCTTAGTTTTTACTTATAGTGATCAAGGGTGTCTTACCTTTTAAGGATTTTGCTCTATCTTGTAGTAGCTTCCTCCTTTTGTTGTAGAGTTTGTTTATGGCTGGGGTCCACCAGACTGGACGCTTGCCTTTGGTACAAAGACTCTTTGTTTTGCTTGGGATTGCCTTATCCATGCAGTCCTGCAGGTGCTGGTAGAAGGCGTTTGTAAGTGATTCAGCGGCTTGAGTATTGTTTTCCATGGCTCGGGGCCTGAAAGGAGACCACACTAGTCTTAAGAAGTGTGAAGTCGGTTTTTGCGAAGTTCTTAACTGTTGTCTTTTTATTTCAGGTGGGGTGGGATGAGGACCTCCAGCGAGATTAGTTTGTGATCTGATCTCACCAGTGAGGGGTATACTTCCGGTGTTGAACATTGTGCTCCCATGTTCGTGATGATGAGATCAAGTATGTTATCTCCTCTTGTGGGGATGGTGACTAGTTGTTCCATGGCATTTGAGTTTATGAATTCCAGGAACTTTTGGGCTAGGGTGTTGGGGCTTGAGTAGTGTTCCCAGTCTATATTAGGGTAATTGAAGTCACCTAGTATGATGGTGTTTGGTGATACATTTATCCCTCTAGTGTTTTCAGGAAGGCCATGTGAGTTTCCTGAGTTTGTGAGGGTGGCCTGTAACATGCTACAATTTGCAGAGCAGTCTTGCCTATGGTTAATTGCACCTGGATGGTCTCCGATGCATCGTGCGTTGCCACCAGTCTTGAGGTGTGGGTGTCCTTGATGAATATGGATACCCCTCCTTTCTTGGTATTGTCCGGATTTTGGGGCCAGAGCATGATATGAGGTAAAACCTGATAGCGCTGGGGTGCTCTCAGGAGCCTTGAACCAGGTTTCTGTCACAGCACAGACATCGATGTTCTCCATACTGAGAAGGGCCTCGAGTGCGTGCATTTTGAGATTTAGACTTCTGGCATTGAGCAGCATTACCCTTAGTTTTTTCCTTTTTGTGTTCTAGGGTGGTAGGTTTAGAATTTGAGCCTTGCCTAAAAGGCACTATGGGGTGGCAAGAGCCTTTGCCAATATCCGAATCCCAGGGTGACAGGTGCAAGCCGTCCCTTGGAAGCAGCGTGGCTTGTCCAGCATGTCATCCCAGGCAGACAGATACTGGATCCCCTTTGAATGACACCAGTGTTTAAGCCAATTGTTAAAGCTGATCATCTTATCTCTGTATTGTGGCATCATTCTTGGTGAAGGTAGGATACTGCTCAAGGTCAGGGTCATACCTGCCTGGGCTACATAATCAGAGAGCTCCTCAATGTCTCTTTTCATGTAGTCCAAGGAGGTACGTCTCAGGTCGCTTTACACCAGCGTGGACAATGACTGAGTCATATTTGTACCTGCTGTTGAGAGACCTGAGTGCTTGCGTTATGTGGCGGATTCTAGCGCCCGACAGGCAGCTTACTGTGACCTTCTCCTTACTCAGTCTGGTGAGCGGGACATCAGTGTGTCTGACTATGGAGTCACCAATGACTAGTGTGTCTGGCATTGTGTTTGGCCTTAAGGGCTGTGACTGTTTGACACTCTGACTGTGAGGTCTATGTGTTGCGGGTGTTGTGTTCTGAGGTGGTGGTTGTTTGGGTGTCTGCTTTGGTGGCCTCTGCTGTTTTGGTAGATTTTCGATCAGAGCCTCGAGTATGTCTTTGTGTGTTTATGTGTATGATTTGAGGTTGTAATGGTACTATGTGAGACTGGGTCTATAGTGTGTGTGGTAACCTTCTCCTCCTGACTGGTCTTGCCAGTCCTATGTTGAGAGAGCTCAGCCTCCAGTTTGGCCGTATAGTTGCATCTCTCGCATGTATTTGTGTTTTGTGGGAGGAGGAAAGGGTTGTCTGTGTACATGAGGCAATTGAAACATTGCCTCAATACTCCCAGGTTCACCAGCTGAGCAGGAGAGGACACTAGCAACTGATCCCTCGACATGCTAGAAGGGTAGACGAAAAACTTTAAAAAGATTCCGGGGACGTGGGTGACCGAGAAATGGGGGTTGCCTTTTGGGGTACTATCTATGACAAGAGTGCCGTATCAAGGTAATAAGTACTGTAGGAGCAAGTGCTAGGTTTAATAGATAGAGAATAGTCTACTTGGAGTCAAGTAGAGTTGATCTTTTTAGTTATAGGATACGCTGATTTCATCAGTAGTATAGTTCGAGGAAGGTAGTTTTAAGGGAAAATTTGAAGAGTGGACTTTAGGTAGCCCGAATAGTTTAAACCTGCTTAACCGGCACTGCCCTAGTGTGCAACAGTGGCAGCTCCGCGCTAAATCGCTCTAAATCACGCTAACGCTTTAGCGTTTTATACCAAGGGGCTGGAAAAAGCTAGAAACTGGCCCAAAACGACCAATAAACTACTAGTTACTGGCTGAAACCTCACAAAACTGGACAACAGGCAGCTCAATGCTTCCCACTCCCACTGGTAAGCAAGGTAGCTTCCCTTCCCCCAATTAAGGCAAGGAAACAGTACACAGGAACTACAACCAAAGCCCAGGAATCAGCAACTCTGAAACTGGACTAAACTAGTAAAGCAGGAAAGCAAGGTAGCTTCCTTCCCCAAATAAGGCAAGGAAACAGTACACAGGAACTACAACCAAAGCCCAGGAATCAGCAACTCTGAAACTGGACTAAACTAGTAAAGCAGGAAAAACAAGAGATATTTTTTTCTTTTTTCACAAAACAGGCAGAAACAGGTACAGCAAACACTTATAAATGCTATGAATCAGCTACTACAGCTTACACAGAAGAATTTGCTACAAATACAGTCAAATAGTAACAAACAAGGATTCCAAGTGCAATATTAAGTTAAATGCAGTAAAACAGCTTCAATGTAACAGAAAGGCAGCGAAATACAGTTGCTAGGTATTCAGATGTGGAAAGCAACAAAAATATACTTAGTATCAAGAAAAGTCGCTTATTCAGCTCTCTGCAGCCTGGATTACTCTGCTGGCCCACGTGGAGTCTGTGCTGAGTAGGTACAAGCTGAAAGTTTTATACCAGGGGCTGGAAAAGCTAGAAACTGGCCCAAAACGACCAATAAACTACTAGTTACTGGCTGAAACCTCACAAAACTGGACAAAGCAGCAGCTCAATGCTTCCCACTCCCACTGGTAAGCAAGGTAGCTTCCCTTCCCCAAATAAAATAAGGCAAGGAAACAGTACACAGGAACTACAACCAAAGCCCAGGAATCAGCAACTCTGAAACTGGACTAATCTAGTAAAGCAGGAAAAACAAGAGATATTTTTTCTTTTTTTTCTTTTTTTCACAAAACAGGCAGAAACAGGTACAGCAAACACTTATAAATGCTATGAATCAGCTACTACAGCTTACACAGAAGAATTTGCTACAAATACAGTCAAATAGTAACAAACAAGGATTCCAAGTGCAATATTAAGTTAAATGCAGTAAAACAGCTTCAATGTAACAGAAAGGCAGGCGAAATACAGTTGCTAGGTATTCAGATGTGGAAAGCAACAAAAATATACTTAGTATCAAGAAAAGTCGCTTATTCAGCTCTCTGCAGCCTGGATTACTCTGCTGGCCCACGTGGAGTCTGTGCTGAGTAGGTACAAGCTGAAAGTTTTATACCAGGGGCTGGAAAAGCTAGAAACTGGCCCAAAACGACCAATAAACTACTAGTTACTGGCTGAAACCTCACAAAACTGGACAAAGGCAGCTCAATGCTTCCCACTCCCACTGGTAAGCAAGGTAGCTTCCCTTCCCCAAATAAGGGAAGGAGACAGTACACAGGAACTTCAACCAAAGCCCAGGCATCAGCAGCTCTGAAACTGGACTAAACTAGTAAAGCAGGAAAGCAAGGTAGCTTCCTTCCCCAAATAAGGCAAGGAAACAGTACACAGGAACTACAACCAAAGCCCAGGAATCAGCAACTCTGAAACTGGACTAAACTAGTAAAGCAGGAAAAACAAGAGATATTTTTTCTTTTTTTTCTTTTTTTCACAAAACAGGCAGAAACAGGTACAGCAAACACTTATAAATGCTATGAATCAGCTACTACAGCTTACACAGAAGAATTTGCTACAAATACAGTCAAATAGTAACAAACAAGGATTCCAAGTGCAATATTAAGTTAAATGCAGTAAAACAGCTTCAATGTAACAGAAAGGCAGGCAAATACAGTTGCTAGGTATTCAGATGTGGAAAGCAACAAAAATATACTTAGTATCAAGAAAAGTCGCTTATTCAGCTCTCTGCAGCCTGGATTACTCTGCTGGCCCAAGTGGAGTCTGTGCTGAGTAGGTACAAGCTGAAAGTTTTATACCAGGGGCCTGGAAAAGCTAGAAACTGGCTCACCACGACCCATACACTACTAGTTACTGGCTGAAACCTCACAAAACTGGACAAACGGCAGCTCAATGCTTCCCACTCCCACTGGTAAGCAAGGTAGCTTCCCTTCCCCCAAATAAGGCAAGGAAACAGTACACAGGAACTACAACCAAAGCCCAGGAATCAGCAACTCTGAAACTGGACTAAACTAGTAAAGCAGGAAAAACAGGAGATATTTTTTTCTTTTTTTTTTTTTTTTTCACAAAACAGGCAGAAACAGGTACAGCAAACACTTATAAATGCTATGAATCAGCTGCTACAGCTTACACAGAAGAATTTGCTACAAATACAGTCAAATAGTAACAAACAAGGATTCCAAGTGCAATATTAAGTTAAATGCAGTAAAAACAGCTTCAATGTAACAGAAAGGCAGGCGAAATACAGTTGCTAGTTATTCAGATGTGGAAAGCAACAAAAAATATACTTAGTATCAAGAAAAGTCGCTTATTCAGCTCTCTGCAGCCTGGATTACTCTGCTGGCCCACGTGGAGTCTGTGCTGAGTAGGTACAAGCTGAAAGTTTTATACCAGGGGGCAGGAAAAAGCTAGAAACTGGCCCAAAACGAACAATAAACTACTAGTTACTGGCTGAAACCTCACAGAACTGGACAAAGGCAGCTCAATGCTTCCCACTCCCACTGGTAAGCAAGGTAGCTTCCCTCCCCCCAAATAAGGCAAGGAAACAGTACACAGGAACTACAACCAAAGCCCAGGAATCAGCAACTCTGAAACTGGACTAAACTAGTAAAGCAGGAAAGCAAGGTAGCTGCCTTCCCCAAATAAGGCAAGGAAACAGTACACAGGAACTACAACCAAAGCCCAGGAATCAGCAACTCTGAAACTGGACTAAACTAGTAAAGCAGGAAAAACAAGAGATATTTTTTTTTTTTTTTTTTTCACAAAACAGGCAGAAACAGGTACAGCAAACACTTATAAATGCTATGAATCAGCTATTACAGCTTACACAGAAGAATTTGCTACAAATACAGTCAAATAGTAACAAACAAGGATTCCAAGTGCAATATTAAGTTAAATGCAGTAAAAACAGCTTCAATGTAACAGAAAGGCAGGCTAAATACAGTTGCTAGGTATTCAGATGTGGAAAGCAACAAAAATATACTTAGTATCAAGAAAAGTCGCTTATTCAGCTCTCTGCAGCCTGGATTACTCTGCTGGCCCACGTGGAGTCTGTGCTGAGTAGGTACAAGCTGAAAGTTTTATACCAGAGGGCTGGAAAAAGCTAGAAACTGGCCCAAAACGACCAATAAACTACTAGTTACTGGCTGAAACCTCACAAAACTGGACAGAAGGCAGCTCAATGCTTCCCACTCCCACTGGTAAGCAAGGTAGCTTCCCTTCCCCCAAATAAGGCAAGGAAACAGTACACAGGAACTACAACCAAAGCCCAGGAATCAGCAACTCTGAAACTGGACTAAACTAGTAAAGCAGGAAAAACAAGAGATATTTTTTTCTTTTTTTCTTTTTTTCACAAAACAGGCAGAAACAGGTACAGCAAACACTTATAAATGCTATGAATCAGCTACTACAGCTTACACAGAAGAATTTGCTACAAATACAGTTAAATAGTAACAAACAAGGATTCCAAGTGCAATATTAAGTTAAATGCAGTAAAAACAGCTTCAATGTAACAGAAAGGCAGGCGAAATACAGTTGCTAGGTATTCAGATGCGGAAAGCAACAAAAAATATACTTAGTATCAAGAAAAGTCGCTTATTCAGCTCTCTGCAGCCTGGATTACTCTGCTGGCCCACGTGGAGTCTGTGCTGAGTAGGTGCAAGCTGAAAGTTTTATACCAGGGGGCTGGAAAAAGCTAGAAACTGGTCCAAAACGACCAATAAACTACTAGTTACTGGCTGAAACCTCACAAAACTGGACAAAAGGCAGCTCAATGCTTCCCACTCCCACTGGTAAGCAAGGTAGCTTCCCTTCCGCCAAATAAGGCAAGGAAACAGTACACAGGAACTACAACCAAAGCCCAGGAATCAGCAACTCTGAAACTGGACTAAACTAGTAAAGCAGGAAAGCAAGGTAGCTTCCCTTCCCCAAATAAGGCAAGGAAACAGTACACAGGAACTACAACCAAAGCCCAGGAATCAGCAACTCTGAAACTGGACTAAACTAGTAAAGCAGGAAAAACAAGAGATATTTTTTCTTTTTTTCTTTTTTTCACGAAACAGGCAGAAACAGGTACAGCAAACACTTATAAATGCTATGAATCAGCTACTACAGCTTACACAGAAGAATTTGCTACAAATACAGTCAAATAGTAACAAACAAGGATTCCAAGTGCAATATTAAGTTAAATGCAGTAAAAACAGCTTCAATGTAACAGAAAGGCAGGCGAAATACAGTTGCTAGGTATTCAGATGTGGAAAGCAACAAAAAATATACTTAGTATCAAGAAAAGTCGCTTATTCAGCTCTCTGCAGCCTGGATTACTCTGCTGGCCCACGTGATGATTAGTTATCAGCAGTATGGTTTCATGCTGGGAAAGGGCACTACAGATGCAATGTTTGCTCTGAGAGTGTTGATGGAGAAGTACAGAGAAGGTCAGAAGGAGTTGCACTGTGCTTTTGTAGACTTAGAGAAAGCATATGACAAGGTGCTTAGAGAGGAGTTGTGGCATTGTATGAGGAAGTCGGGAGTGTCAGAGAGAAGTATGTAAGAGTGGTACAGGATATGTACGAGGGTAGTGTGACAGCGGTGAGGTCTGCGTTGGGAGTGACGGATGCGTTTAAGGTGGAGGTGGGATTACATCAAGGATCAGCTCTGAGCCCTTTCTTATTTGCAATGGTGATGGAAAGGTTGACAGACGAGATCAGACAGGAGTCCCAGTGGACTATGATGTTTGCAGATGACATTGTGATCTCTAGTGAGAGTAGGGAACACGTGAAGGAGACCCTGGTGAGATGGAGATATGCTCTAGAGAGAAGAGGAATGAAGGTCAGCAGGACTAAAACAGAATATATATGTCTGTGAATGAGAGGGAGGATAGAGGAATGGTGAGGATGCAACCAGTAAAGGTGGCGAAGGTGGAGGAGTTTAAATACTTGGGATCAATAGTTCAGAGTAATGGTGAGTGTGGAAGAGAGGTGAACATGAGAGTACAGGCAGGATGGAGTGGGTGGAGAAGAGTGTCAGGAGTAATTTCTGACAGATGAGTACCAGTAAGAGTGAAAGGGAAGGTTTACAAGAGGGTAGTGATACCAGCTATGTTATATGGGTTGGAGACAGTGGCATTGACAAAAAGGCAGGAGTTAGAGCTGGATGTGGCAGAGTTAAAGATGTTAAGATTTGCACTGGGTGTGATGAGGGTGGACAGGATTAGGAATAGATATATTAGAGGGTCAGCCTAGGTTAGAAGGTTTGGAGACAAAGCCAAAGAGGCAAGATTGTGTTGGTTTGGACATATGCTGAGGAGGGATGCTGAGTATATTGGGAAAACCATGCTAAGGATGAAGCTACCAGGTAATAGGAAAAGAGGAAGGCCCAAGATAAGGTTTATGGATGTGGTGAGAGGGGATATGCAGGTGAGTGGTGTGACAGACCAAGATGCAGAGGACAGGAAGAAATGGAAACAGATGATCCACTGTGGCGACTCCTAATGGGAACATCCAAAAGAAGATGATGATTTTATTTATATATATATATATATATATATATATATATATATATATATATAGATATAAATATATAAATATATAGATATAGATATATATATATATATATGTGTGTGTGTGTGTGGATGTATACACACATATATGTGTGTGTGTGAGTATATATATATATATATATATATATATATATATATATATATATATACATATACACACACACACACACACACACACACACACATATATTAAATATATACATACAGATGTATGCATACAGACACACTCACATACTGTCTATACATACACAAACACAGGTATTTAAAATACATACATGTACACACATACACACATATGCATAGTCTATACATATTATACATAAAGTACAGTTGTGTCCCACTTACAGTAACTGTAGATGTTCAGGTAAATCAATGTTTGCAGTACTGATTCTTGTATCTTCCTGCCATGCAGAAACCCACAACCTGCCTAATTTCCAGTGTCTTTACATCATCCCTAGCCGATGGACATTCGAAGACAGATGTCAGAAGTCGAGGTAAAAAAAGTGCATCCGTCAGCACCATCTTCAGGCCTTTCTAAGCAGTGAAACCTGAGGACAGCATGACCTCCCCAGTTGTCTGAATAAGTGAGAAGTAGGAAAAAAAAAACATAGGAGGCACAGAAGGGGTGACGGGGACAATAGGACTATCTACAGAAAAAAAAAAGCCTCTACCTCTTGCACCCAGAAAGGGGGGAAAACACGTGTTAGGAGACAGAGGGCTCTGAGGGTGGGATTGTGCACTGCAACACTGATCTACTCCAACATCTACAATTATGGTAAGTGGGACACAACTGTACTATGTTCTTCACAGTCAGTGCTGCAGTAATGATTCTTGGGAGGACTGCCAAAGATAAAAGTTGGGTAGCTGGGTCATCTGTAAGACCTTAGGAAATAAGACTTTGCAGGATGGCAAGAGCAAAACCTGTTCTACCCCTGGAGACACTGCCTAGGTTATAGTGTTTTGTAAATGTGTGCACTGAGTTCTCTGCGGCTGCATCTAGAATGGCCTAGGTAGGGACTCCTTTGAGGAAAGCTACGGTAGTTGTCCCATAACTGGTGGAGTAAGCTTTAATATATGCCCAGGTAAATCTTTTCCATGGTGTGAGTAACAGAACTTAATGCAGTTAGCTATCCATTTTGAAGTGGTTTGCTTGGGACACAGGCTGGACCTGTTTACCCTCTGCGAAAACCACCAGTAAGTGTTCTGCTCTATTTGGGATTTTTGTACTTTCTAGATAGCACCTGATCTGCCTGTGCACATCAAAGGAGTGAAAGACTTGTTTTACCCTGTTCTGTGGATATGGGTAGACTGGTAAGTGGATAGCCTGATTTAAAATAAGTTCTGATGCCACTTAAGGCATAAAAGATAGTTTTGTTCCGTGGAGTGGCCCTATCCCTGTAGAGGACAGTGAAAGGTTCCTAACACATGAGGGCTTGTAGCTCAGAAACTCTCCTTGCTAATGTAACAGCAGAAAGAAAAGTGGTCTTCCAGGTAAGCATTTTGAAAGAGCCAATGGTAGCAGGTTCAAAGGAGGACAAGGTTAGATTTTCGAAGACATAATATAGATCCATGCCAGAAGGGGTTTCTTTCTGAGTGGTGTCAAAAGAAAGTACAGTTGTGTACACCTGCCATAAATGTAGATGTTCGAGTGTCTTCACTGTTGCAGTCATAACTGTAGGGTGTTCCTGCCGGCAGGCAGCCCGAGGTCGGCCAGAATTCCAAAGTCTGGGTCCGGCGTCGGCTGTACCAGCAAGTACCCTGACGTCAGAACGCAGAGGTATAAAGCTGACAGCCGACGCCATCTTCTCCAGCCTTTCTTGCCCCAGATGTCAGAAGCCCCCCAGAATAACCAAAAGGTGTCCAAAAAGAAACACAAATACACCACAAAGGAAGAGGAAGATAGAACAAGCAAAAAATAAGAGGGGATTGGTGGGAGGGAAACACCGACTGCAACAGTGAAGACACTCTAGCATCTACATTTATGGTAGGTGTACACAACTGTACTATGTCTTTGTGTTTCACTGTTGCAGTCATAACTGTAGGGTGGAATCCCAAAGCTGTGAATGAGGGAGGAGGTTATGCAGAAGAAGGGGCAGCCAGAAGACCCTGCAAGACACAGCAGAGGCAAAACCTGCCCTAGACTTAGAATACAAAGGGAAATTATAGTGCTTAGAAAAAGTATGCACTGAACTCCAAGTGGCAGCTTCCAAAATGTCCTTGGTAGGAACTCCTCTGAGAAAGGCTGCTGAAGTGGCAGCTGCTCTAGTAGAATGACTTCTAACAGTACCTGGAATCTGTTTCCCAAAGTGAGAGTAACAAAACCTTATCCCATGAGCAATCCATTTGGAAATAGTTTGTTTAGAAATAGCCTTGCCTAGAGAACTGGAGGCATAAGAAATAAGCAACTGATCAGATTTTCTGAAATCTTTAGTTTTGTCCAGGTAAAATCGTAGTTGTCTGTGTACGTCCAATGAATGTAAAATCCTTTACCCTTTGTTTTGAGGATTTGGAAAGAAAGTACGAAGGTGAATAGTCTGATTTAAAGCCACTTTAGAAATCACCTTAGGCATAAAAGTAGGATTGGTCCTCAAGGCAACTCTGTCTTGGTGGAAAATAAGGTATGGTTCCACTGCCATGAGAGCTTGCAACTCTGACACCCTTCTGGCAGAAGTCAATGCTAATAAGATAGCTGTCTTCCAGGATAAGAACTTGATATCCGAAGCAGCAGCAGGCTCAAAGGGAGGTAAAGTAAGTTTCTCCAAAACATAATTAAGATCCTAAGCAGGAACAAGAGGAGTTCTGGGAGGTCTTAAATTCTTAGCCCCTCTCAAGAATTGTCTCACCAGCTGGTGAGAGAAGATGGGGGGATCAGTGTTGTAATGAGCCGAGATAGCAGAAATATGGATTTTGATGGAAGAACAGGAGAGGCCTTTAAGCAAAAGGTCTGAGAGGTAAAGTAAAATGGAGGAAATATCAGGCAAAAGAGGATCAGAACCTCGATTCCGCATCCAAATACAAAATCTTTTCCATTTAGAAGCATAAGATTTTCTAGTGCTAGGGCGCCTAGCTTCTAAGAGAACATCCACAACTTGTTTGGGAAGAGCAGAAGGAATCAAAGGCCCTTGTAGAGCCAAGCTGCCAGGCATAGAGTCTTGATTTGAGAGTGTAGCATCTGACCCTGTTGCTGGGACAGAAGAGAAGGAAACAGAGGCAGAATCCATGGAGGTTCCAAGAACAGGTGTCTTAAAGTTGGATACCAAAACTGCCGAGGGCAATTTGGCGCTATCAAAATGATAATCTTGGGTTTGTCCTGTTTTATTTTCAGTAACACCCGAGGCAGAAGAGGAAGAGGAGGGAAGGCATATCCCGAAAGATTCCTCCAGCTGAAAGACAGGGCCATCCACTTAGACACAGAAGCCTGATCAGAGGAATCATAAGGAATATCCTGTCTAGGCCTTTTTTCAGGAGGAGGGTGAGAACCCCTAATCATTGTAAGTAAATCCTCAGCCATCCGTAGTAATTGCTTCTGGGACTTGGGAGCTGTATCCGAAGAAGCTTGAGAAGAAATCCTTGGTTTAACAGGAGTCTTTGACTTTGCCTTTGTCTTTGTAGAAATAGTGATATGAGAAGGCCTGAAAACCCCCTCAGAAGCCGGTACCTGCACAGCGGTTCCAGACCCATCTGAAGGAGCGACGTCCAAAGGTCCTGCAGCAGATAAAATACTAGGCCTAGATGGCTCCCCATGGGAGTCCGTGTCGGCCATCGGTTCCGAAGTGGCGGACGACAGGGGCTGCAAAAGCGCCTCACTGACAACTGCCGAATCCGAAGCTGGCTCCGGCTGCAAAGTATCTTGTTTGGACCTCGGAGGCCTATCCTTGTCCTTGCGTTTCTTTTGAATTCCGGTTGTCGGTAAAGTATCCGACGACATCCTATAATTGAATCGTCTACCAAAATAATTCAAGGCCCAATCGTACCTACGCTTGATAGTGCGAGAATTAAACCTGGCACAGAACCGACAGCAAGAAACGTCGTGGTCAGGGCCTAAGCAAGGTAGACAGTAAGAGTGGAAATCTTTATGAGGTATTTGTTTTCCACACGATATACAATTATTAACTTTTTCTGACATCGGAGGAGCAAGAAAAAGGTTTCCCCAACGGGGTACTTAGCTTGAGAAGAGAAGTAGAAAACTTCGGATCGACGACAATCAAAGCACGTTGTCCTGAATGCGCCAACCAACGACTTGCGAGCTGCTTTCCACCGCACGGCAAGAAAGACTGGGGAAGATGGCGTCGGCTGTCAACTTTATACCTCTGCGTTCTGACGTCAGGGTACTTGCTGGTACAGCTGACGCCGGACCCAGACTTTGGAATTCTGGCCGACCTCGGGCTGCCTGCCGGCAGGAACACCCTACAGTTATGACTGCAACACTGAAACACGAAGAACATTCACGCCTTTTATAAAATGTTTCATGTGGGGCTTGTGATAACGTGCCTGGGGCATTGTGCAGGCAAGCTGATATTGTAGTTGCATGTATCATAATGCTAGAATAGGAAAGTTCTTGCCTAAATGGGCCTGACAGGCACTGCAAGACTGAATTAGAATGGTTTGTGTTTCTGGTGTGAAACCAGGTGGAAATTCTTTTCCATTTTGCCAGGTATGATTTCCTGGTATAGGGCTTCCTTGCTTCCCTTAGAATGGAAAGCAAGTCACTGGGGTAGGATGCATTCCTTGGTGTTAAAACACAATGTCATATACTGTTGACCTAAGCGTGGCTAGGTGGGGGTAGAAGACAGATCACTTGGCTTGACTGAAGAGATGCACTTTCTGCAGTAAGGTGTGAAATCTCCCTGCTGAGTGTCAGGAGGAAGGAGAACCAGTGTTGTCTCAGCCAGAAGCTACTGTCACCTGTTGTGGTGAGAGATGAACAGGTCTGTTGAGTGGATCCCCTACTGTATGGTTAGGTCCAGAAACACCTATCTCTTCCGCATCTATTCATTGATGTCTGTAAGTTCTGTCCTTTGAGAGTCCACCAGGGTACTGTTCTTCCCTGGATTATAAGAAGCTATGTAGGTTAGCCCCATTTCTTGAGACAGCATTTAAATAGTCCTGGAAATCCTGCACAGAGGATAGGACAGAGTTTCCTCTTACTTGTTTATGTATCACATCACTCTAGTGTTGCCTGTTCAGATTTGCAAGGCTCCTGGTTTAAGCTCTGTTGAAAGGCTTTTATGGTCAGATAGACTGCTAGTAGCTTCTTCTGATTTATATGTAGTTTTCTCTATGGAGGAGACCAAATACACCGTAGTTTCAGGGAACCTTATTGGACCCCCCCAAGCTCATAGGTTCATAGGTTAGTACTAAGCTAACTGCCCTTGTGAGCCATTTTAAGCCTAGCCAATTACCCCTTGTGAGACTCAAACCCTGCGCTTTGTGTTTGTAAGGCAAACACCTTAACCATTAGGCCACCCTCTAAACTATCTGTGGTGATTGTCTTGTCTGCTTCTTGTTAAGAGACCCCCCCCCCCCGGGTTTCTCTGTGTGGTGTTCTTCAACCACAGGAGTTCATTTTTAGGCATGGAATGACAGACAGAATGGTTTTCAATGGTTGGGAATGTTGCTCCCAAGCATTTTTTAGGAACCATTAAAGTTCCCTCATGCCTAGCTTTGCAAGTGGGATCATGAGAATGCAGAATGCCATGTATCCCAGTAGCCTCAGGAATTATTTTGCAGTGATGAGTTGCTTCTGAAGGAGACTAGTCAGATAGCTTTTCAAAGTGACTTTTGACTTGGGGAAGTAAGGCTTTCTGTGGAACCGAATCTATGATGGCTCCCAGAAAAAGGATCCTTGTTTGATGAAGAGTTTTGAGATATTTGGAGATTAATGGTGAGACCTACCTTCTGAAAGCAGACTACCGCAATCTACAAGGCATCTACAATCTTTGATGTAGATCTTCCACGAAAGAGACAGTTGCCTAAGTAGGGGTGAATATGAACCCCCAGAGTTCTGCAATTTGCTATCACAGGAGCTAGATATTTTTTGAAAACTATGGGAGTGGCAGATAGCCTAAATGGTAAGGCACAGAACTGGAAGTCAGAACCTGTTGCTAAAAAACATAGGTACTTTGTGACTGTCTGCTACAAGGACATGACGGTAAGGGTTTTTTAAATCTAGAGTGACCATGAAGGCATCTTGGAAGATCCCAAGTAGTAGTTTTTGCAATGTAAGCATTCTGAATTCTGGGATATTGCTAAACTTATTTAGCTCCTTGCTTGTAGCTAGAAAAATCCTTGAGTAGAACATTTTCTGTCTTGTCCTGGATCCTTGGTGAAGTAGTTCCCTGAAGTTAGCTGTTAAGAGGCTTTCTTGCTCGTCTAGTGGTTTTGGAATGCCCAAAAAGGGTGATATTTCCCTGAAATGGATGTAGTACCCCTTTCTCTACAATGCTGAGGACCCACTGGTCCTTGGTGATGTTTTCCAATGGGTTAGGAAGGAGGAGAATCTCCTGGAGAGAGGCTTGAAGGGGAGGATGGGAAGGGGTATGGGAGTCTGGGGTTGAACATAGTCACAGTTGGTCTCTGTGCTGGGTGGGCTCTTTGGAGCTCCCTACTTTGCGTGATTGTTCTGGTTGTCATCTCCTGGATTGTTTGAGTCTTTTGCCATGGGGAGAGGCCTCCCCTTGCTTTGTCTAGGTGGAAAAGGCCAAGGTTTAGAAGGGTAATTCCTACTATACTTTCTTTCCCATTTTTAAATTTGCTTTCCTTTTTCATTCAACTTCTCAAAAAAATGTTCAGCTGGAGGACCAAATATAAATGTCTGGTCTAACACAGCATCCAGTAGTTCAGCCTCTACCTGATCTGACAGGGGCTAAGGCCTGAGTCATGAATCAAACAAATGAACACAGTAATTAGGACTGTCCATAGAGATTCATGCGATTTAAAAGAAGTAAACAGGATATACTACTATCCAGCTAAATTAATAACAGATAAAGTCTAACCACAAAAACACAGGGTAATAAAAGAAAGGAAGGGGAGAAATTGAATGCCACCATGGAAGTATCAAATAGAGAAAACAATAAAACAAGACAAGAAGCGTCACTATTAGAAGAGTATAGAAGAGGGAACAGATCAACAAAAATACTCAAAGACAGATGTGATAAAAGCAATGTACAGTATCAGAAGAGATCAGGATCGATCGTGCACTATCACAAATAAACTAAAAATATCAGCAAAGGCAAAAAAACTTAGATATGCAGATAAATATAAAGGAAAAGTACAAAATAAGTAATTTACTGATGGCTCAAAAAACATTTTAGAGAGAATTGGGAAACAATGCAAAATGAATTGAAACACCACCAAAAAAAAAAGAAAAAACAGATACTTTGGAGAAATATCTATGAAGATCTTGTGGAACATAAAGATGCTAAATCGACAGAAGAAGTTAAAGAAATAATAAGAAGTTCAAATGTAAACAATATAAAATGGGGCGAAGTACCGGACAAAGAGACTGAAACAAAGTTAAGAATAGCTCCTAATTAGAAAACCCCAGGCACAGATGCAGTACTTAACTTCTGGCTAAAAGTATTAACATCTTTACATGAAGACTTACCCATGAGCAAGAACTATTTATATGTGCACCCCGAACAGACACCGATCTGGTTAACAACAGGAAAAACAATACTCTTACTTAAGAGTGAACCTGCAAGCTATCCTAAAAACTATAGACCAATAACTTGCCTTCTGACGACGTATAAACTATACATTTTAATGATGCCAACAGAGTTTGTAGTCATTTAGAAGAAAACTCAATTATGGCAATAGAACAAAAGTTAAATAAAGTCATAATGGAGAACTGTAAAAAGGGGAAAAATCCAAGTATGGCATGGACAGACTACAAAAAGGTATATGACAGTATCGCACATTCATGGATAAAACGGTGCTTGAAAATGTATAAGATACGCTCTACACTGATCAATTACATTAACAACAACCATGAAACAGTGGCAAATCACTTTGCAGTTAAGCCATGATAAAGGACAAATTATTACTTCAGGGATACAAATTCAAAATTACTACTTCAGGGATAAAAATTCAAAATGGGATATTCCAGGGTGACTGTCACAGCTGCTCTTTTGTCTTACACTTAAACCCATTAAGTTGTCTACTTAACAGATTAAGAATCCCAAAAATGAAACAAAACCAACGATAATCCCAACACAGACAGCACAAAGGATCCACAGCTTGTACAGGAAAAACACAAGTTTATTGTAAACACTCCAAAAACCAGGGTTAAGCTCTTTCATCTGCTTGTACAGACTTCATCAGAACCCCAAACAACAGTTCATTTTGCATTTAAAAAAAATTTTTTGGCGCCAAAAATAATTAAAACAGTTAAAGCAACACATCCTATAAAAGTCACTAGATACCAGTCATATAAATTAAACAAATATTAAACACAACATACCCAACAACTGATGAAAAGGTGTCCGTTATAAAAAAATGTGTGTATTGTGTGTGTATTGATGAATATATAGTAATAGTATTGATAAAATAAACGTTAGACATAAATAGCCTAATGTTGTATATAAAAATAAAAATAAATATGAATATGAATAAACCCAATATTTTGGTAACATGTTGGTGAAATTAAATTAATAAATTTACTAAATAAATTACTATGATATATACATAAAATGTAATATGAATTATTGTATTGAATAAAATTTGATGAATTATATATAATATAATTTAGAATGTGATGAACAAATTCTCACAAACTTCAAGGCCATTGTAAAAAAGGCTTGATACTAATGAAATCGTTGATACCAGGGAAACGGGTAGCATCCGTTAAAATTTGCCATTTAGCTTCTTTCATGGCAGGAAAGCTTTCATACCCCAAACGGTGAAACATCCACTTTGTCAATAATGGAAAATTTGAAAATGTGTGTGTCACCATATGAGGAAGTATGTCTGAAGTGCATTCTTGGAGTCTCCTATTTTAATCTTATAAAGATGTTCATAAATACGTTTTCTGAGGGGTCTCTCAGTTTTCCCTATGTAATAGGCGGGACATGTCGTACATGTTGCAATGTACACCATCTTGGATGTATTACAATTCCCAACCTTACTTTTAACATAAGTCCTATTTAAATCAGCCAGCCTGACACCGTCACCTTCCCTAATGGCATCACACTGCCTACAACATCCACATTTCCTAGTCCCACCATACTTTGACTTGATACTAGTTCTAGTCTCAAGGATACTCTTGATGTTGGGTCCGGTCTTGAAAACAAAACCTGGTCTTTTTCCAAAAATGTCTTCCAAAACTTTGTCAACACAAATAGACCTCCAATGCTCTAGTATCAAATCAAAGTATGGTGGGACTAGGAAATGTGGAGGTTGTAGGCAGTGTGATGCCATTATGGAAGGTGACGGTGTCAGGCTGGCTGATTTAAATAGGACTTTTGTTAAAAGTAAGGTTGGGAATTGTAATACATCCAAGGTGGTGTACATTGCAACATGTACGACATGTCCCGCCTATTACATAGGGAAAACTGAGAGACCCCTCAGAAAACGTATTTATGAACATCTTTATAAGAATAAAATAGGAGACTCCAAGAATGCACTTCAGAGACATATTTCCTCATATGGTGACACACACATTTTCAAATTTTCCATTATTGACAAAGTGGATGTTTCACCGTTTGGGGGTAATTGGAAAGCTTTTCTTGCCATGAAAGAAGCTAAATGGCAAATTTTAATGGATGCTACCCGTTTCCCTGGTATCAACGATTTCATTAGTATCAAGCCTTTTTTACAATGGGCTTGAAGTTTGTGAGAATTTATTCATCACATTCTAAATTATATTATATATAATTCATCAAATTTTATTCAATACAATAATTCATATTACATTTTATGTATATATCATAGTAATTTATTTAGTAAATTTATTAATTTAATTTCACCAACATGTTACCAAAATATTGGGTTTATTCATATTCATATTTATTTTTATTTTTATATACAACATTAGACTATTTATGTCTAACGTTTATTTTATCAATACTATTACTATATATTCATCAATACACACACAATACACACATTTTTTTTATAACGGACACCTTTTCATCAGTTGTTGGGTATGTTGTGTTTAATATTTGTTTAATTTATATGACTGGTATCTAGTGACTTTTATAGGATGTGTTGCTTTAACTGTTTTAATTATTTTTGGTGCCAAAAAAGTTTTTTTAAATGCAAAATGAACTGTTGTTCGGGGTTCTGATGAAGTCTGTACAAGCAGATGAAAGCGCTTAACCCTGGTTTTTGGAGTGTTTACAATAAACTTGTGTTTTTCCTGTACAAGCTGTGGATCCTTTGCGCTGTCTGTGTTGGGATTACTTAACAGATCAGGTAATGCCTACAATTTGGCTCCCAGAAAACAACAAAGTGTAAAGACTTATCTTCCTTTTGTAGATGATTTAAAACTGTACGGTTCATTAGATGTGGAACTGAACACAACTGCAAGTGGTCAAAACTTTTTCAGATGACTTAAGAACATCATTTGGTCTTGATAAATGTGCAAAAGCAACCTTTAAAGCAAGAAAGGTACAGCAACAAGAAAGTTTGGGACAGAAATGTGACATACAAGAAAGTACAGTTGTGTACACCTACCATAAATGTAGATGCTCGAGTGTCTTCACAGTTGCAGTCATAACTGTAGGGTACTCCTGCCGGCAGGCAGCCCGAGGTCGGCCAGAATATCAAAGTCTGGGTCCGGCGTCGGCTGTTCCAGCAAGAACCCTGACGTCAGAGCGTATAGGTATAAAGCTGACAGCCGACGCCATCTTCTCCAGCCTTTCTTGCCCCTGATGTCAGAAGCCCCCATAAAACCAAAGGATGTCCCAAGTGAAACACAAATACACCACAAAAGAAGTGGAAAAGGCAACAAAATAAAGTAAGAGACATAAGAGGGGACTGGAGGGAGGGAAACACCGACTGCAACAGTGAAGACACTCGAACATCTACATTTATGGTAGGTGTACACAACTGTACTATGTTCTTCATGTTTCACTGTTGCAGTCATAACTGTAGGGTAGAATCCCAAAGCTGAGAATAAGGGTGGAGGTTATGTAGAAGGAGGAGCAGCGAGAAGACCCTGCAAAACTGCAGAGGCAAAGCCTGCCCTAGATTTAGAGTACAAAGGGAGGTTATAGTGCTTGGAAAAAGTATGCACAGAACTCCAAGTGGCAGCTTCCAAAATGTCCTTGGTAGGAACTCCTCTGAGAAAGGCTGCTGAAGTGGCAGCTGCTCTAGTAGAATGAGTTCTAACAGTACCTGGAATCTGTTTTCCATAATGAGAGTAACAAAATCTAACTCCATGAGCAATCAATTTGGAAATAGTCTGCTTGGAAATAGCCTTGCCCAAAGAACTGGAAGCAAAAGAAATGAGCAATTGATTTGATTTTCTGAAATCTTTAGTTTTGTCCAGGTAGAAACGTAGTTGCCTGTGCACGTCCAATGAATGCAAAAGCCTTTCCCCCTTATTTTGGGGTTTTGGAAAAAAAGGTAGGTAGGTGGATAGTTTGATTTAGAGCTACTCTAGACACCACCTTAGGCATAAAAGTAGGATTGGTCCTCAAGGAAACTCTGTCTTGATGGAAAATAAGATAAGGTTCCACGGCCATGAGAGCTTGTAACTCAGACACCCTTCTGGCAGAAGTCAAGGCCAACAAGATAGCTGTCTTCCAGGATAAGAACTTGATGTCCGCAGAGGCAGCAGGCTCAAAAGGAGGCAAAGTAAGCTTTTCCAGGACATAATTAAGATCCCAAGGAGGGACATGAGGAGATCTGGGAGGTCTTAAATTCTTAGCTCCTCTCAGAAATTGTCTAACCAACTGATGGGAAAAAATGGGAGGATCACAATTGAAATGAGCCGAGATAGCAGAAGCACGGATTTTTATGGAAGAAAAGGAAAGACCCTTAAGTAGAAGGTCTGAGAGATAAAGCAATATGGAGGGAATGTCAGGCAAAAGAGGATCAGAACCGCGCTCCTGCATCCAAGTACAAAATCTTTTCCATTTAGAAGCATAAGATTTCCTTGTACTAGGATGCCTAGCCTCCAAAAGAATATCCAAAACCTATTTAGGAAGAGAAGAAGGAATCAGGTGCCTTTGATGAGCCAAGCTGCCAGACAGAGAGTCTTGATGCGAGAGTGAAACATCTGACCCTGATGCTGGGACAGTAGATAAGGGGTCAGAGGAAGGCTCCAAGGAGGTTCCAAGCAAAGGTGTAGTAGAGTTGGATACCAGACTGACGAGGCCAATTTGGAGCTATCAAAATGATCAGTTTGGGTTTGTCCAGCTTTATTTTTAGCAATACCCGAGGCAGAAGAGGAAGAGGAGGGAAGGCATATCCCGAAAGATTCCTCCAGCTGAAGGACAGGGCATCCACTTTCCAAGCTGCTTTGTGGAAGGACCTGGTGCAAAAGAGAGGCAACTGATGGTTGAGATGGGATGCAAACAGATCTATCTGAGGACGGCCCCATGCTGCAGTTATCTTGCTGAATAAGTCGGGGTCCAACATCCATTCGTGAGGATCCAAAATGTTTCTGCTTAAGCTGTCTGCTAAGAGATTCTGATTTCCTGGAATAAACTGTGCCTGAAGATCCAGATTCAAATTTAGAGCTGTGTCCCATAAAGTCATGGCATGTCTGCAAAGGGGGTAAGAATGAGAGCCTCCTTGCTTGTTTATGTACCACATGACTGTGGTATTGTCTGTTCGAATTAGCAGAGGTCCAGGTTTCAAAAGAGTCTGGAAGGCTAGGATAGCATTTTGGACTGCCAACATTTCTTTCAGGTTGATGTGCCATAGAAGGTGTTTGTTTGTCCAAGATCCCTGCTGGCATTTGTCTAGAAAATGTGCCCCCCAAGCATAATCCGAGGCGTCCATGGTTATGATCTGAGTAGGTTGAGGTAGACGAAAAGGCTTTCCCTCGTTCAGAGCACACGCCCTGGACCACCAAAGGAATTCCTTTTGGAGGCAGGGAAACAGTGGGATCATTGTATCCAGACTGTGGCAATGCTGTGACCAGACACTCTTTAGGTACCATTGTAGTTTCCTCATGTGAAGCCTTGCATTTGGAATCAACAGGATGCAAGAGGCCATGTAGCCCAAAGCCTGCAGGAATTTCCTTGCAGTGAGCTGAGTCAAGGTTGCCAAGGTTTTGAAAATTGAAGCCAGCTGTACCTGTTTTTCTGGAGTAAGGAAGGCCATTTGTAAACTTGTATCTAGCAGAGCTCCCAGAAAGATCATACGTTGCGAGGGGATCAAATGTGACTTTTTTGTGTTCACTGTGAATCCCAGTACCACTAGAAGACGTTGAACAAAACGCAGGTGTTGAAGTAAAAGATCTTTGCTGTCTGCCTGAATAAGACAGTCGTCCAAATAGGGGTAAATCTGAATCCCCTGTAGTCTGCAGTAAGCTACTACTGGAGCCAGGCATTTGGTAAAAACTCTGGGCGCAGTAGATAAGCCAAATGGCAGTACAGAGAATTGGAAGTGTCTCGAGCCTGCCTTGAATCTTAGGTACTTTCTGCACCCTTGCCTTATGGGGACGTGTAGATAAGCCTCTTTTAAGTCAAATGTCACCATCCAAGCCCCTTGTGAGAGCATTGGGAGAAGTTGTTGAAGTGTAAGCATCTTGAATTTTGGAATTTCCAAAAAGGTGTTTAGAATTGAGAGGTCCAGAATAGGTCTCCAGGAGCTTTGTTTTCTTGAGACCAGAAAAAGTCTTGAGTAAAACCCTTTCCCCACCTCTAGAGGAGGAACAGGTTCTATGGCTCTCAAGGCCAATAAAGCGTCCACTTGATGTAAGGCCTCTGCCCATTGATGTTTTGGCAGGTCTGGCCAGCCGGAAGGCCTTGGCAGAGTATGAAAGTGGAATCTGTATCCTCTTAAAATCACGTCCAACACCCATTTGTTCTGGGTAATGTGTGTCCAATTTTGGTAAAAGAGAGAAAGTTTTCCTCCGAGAGGGGCATCCAGGAAAGGAAGACCTGAAGCCCAACAGAGGGAGTCATTGGGTCTGCTTTCTATGGGACTGAGGTCTGTCTTCTCCCCTTCTAGGTGAAGAAGCAGTCCATTGTCTAGATCTGTAAGAGGCCTGAGTCTGCGCCCGACCTCTGGAGCGTCTATATCTTCCCCTTTGAGGCCTGTCAGATGTGGGAAAAGACCAATTTTTTGAGGGCCAATTCCTAGAAAATCTAGGGGGCTGAACTTGTAAGAAATCCTTTACAGTCTGCATATATTTGGCTTTTTCCTCCATCTTTTTAATAACCTCCTCAGCCTTAGAACCAAATAAGACATCATGCTGAACATAACAGTTTTGCCTTAACTTGTTCAGGTAAATTCTGCTCACGAAGCCAAGCATGCCTCCTGATAACAGTACCAGAGGCAGCAGCCCTGCAAGAAGCCTCCAAAGAATCAAAACCACAATGTAAACTATGTTTGCTAACTTGTTCAGTTGCATGCAACAAATGCTGTAATTCCTTGTCCTCAGCACATGCAGGAAAGGTAGAAATCTTTTGCTTCAAAACAGATAGAAGAAACTGTTGATACTTAAACATGTGAAACTGGCAATTTAAAGCCCTGATAGAAAAGGTAGCAGAAGTATAAACCTTTTTGCCCCATCTATCTAAGGCACGAGAATCCTTTTCAGAGGGAATGGCATTCTTAGATGAAGCGGCCTTAGCAGCCTTAGAACCCTGCGAAATAGTTTCAGGATCAGCAGAGGGGTTCTTAAATAAGAATTGATGGGAATCTGGGACTCTGTAAAATCTATCAGGCTTGGAAGGAGCAGGCGGCATGGAATCAGGATTCAAATTAGCTTCAGAGAAGGCATCATCCACAATATCAAGTACAGGAGGTATAGCCAAAGGCCTGTGCTGAGGGAGAAGAAGAAATTCCCTAAGTCTCTTTTTGGAAGCAGAATAATCCTGACCTTCCCAATGGAAATGCTCCCTCATCTCATGTAAGGTTTCCCCAAAAGAGAAATCTTCAGGGGGGGAAGCAGAGGGAATAGA
This sequence comes from Protopterus annectens, assembly GCF_019279795.1. Classification (NCBI taxonomy): domain Eukaryota; kingdom Metazoa; phylum Chordata; order Ceratodontiformes; family Protopteridae; genus Protopterus; species Protopterus annectens. Next base: position 360,313,643 of record NC_056734.1, read on the forward strand.
ATCCTCTGCATCCGAATCCTCATAAGGAGGGAAAGAGTAATCCTGGTCAGAGGAGGAAACAGAAGATATAGCAGCCTGATCTGAGGAGTCATAGGGAATATCCTGTCTAGGCCTTTTCTCAGGGGGAGGGTGAGAGCCCTTAATCATAGATAGTAAATCCTCAGCCATCCGAAGTAATTGCTTCTGAGTCTTGGGAGCTGAATCCGAAGAAGCTTGAGCAGAAACTCTGGGTTTCACAGGAGTCTTTGTTTTGCCTTTGTAGAAATAGTAATGTGAGAAGGCCTGAAGACCCCCTCAGAAGCCGGTACCTGCACAGCGGTTCCAGACCCATCTGAGGGAGCGACGTCCGAAGGTCCTGCAGCAGACAAATTACTAGGCCTAGATGGCTCCCCATGGGAGTCCGTGTCGGCCATCGGTTCTAAAGTGGCGGACGACAGGGGCTGCAAAAGCGCCTCACTGACGACCGCCGAACCCGAAGCTGGCTCCGGCTGCAAAGTATCCTGTTTGGACCTAGGAGGCCTATTCTTGTCTTTGCGTTTCTTCTACATTCCGGTAGTCGGTAAAGTATCCAATGACATTCTGTAATTAAATCGTCTACTGAAGTAATTTAATGCCCACTCATACCTACGCTTGATAGTGCGAGAATTAAACCTGGCACAAAACCGACAACAAGAAACGTCGTGGTCAGGGCCTAAGCAAGGTAGACAGTAAGAGTGAAAAACTTTATGAGGTATTTGTTTCCCACACGATACACAATTGTTAACTTTTTCTGACATCGGAGGAGCAAGAAAAAAGTTTCCCCAACGGGGTACTTAGCTTTGAGAAGAGAAGAAGAAAACTTCGGACCGACGACAAACACACCACGTTGTCTTGAAAACGCCAACCAACAACTTGCGAACTGCTATGCACCGCACGGCAAGAAAGACTAGAGAAGATGGCGTCAGCTGTCAGCTTTATACCTATACGCTCTGACGTCAGGGTTCTTGCTGGAACAGCCGACGCCGGACCCAGACTTTGATATTCTGGCCGACCTCGGACTGCCTGCCGGCAGGAGTACCCTACAGTTATGACTGCAACAGTGAAACACGAAGAACATCATGAGCAAGAGGAAGTGTAAAAATATTTGGGAACGGATGAAGGAGCAACAATAAAGCATGAACAAATCCATATAAAATTTAGTAAGGAATATTTTAGAAGACTAAAATTAATACTGAAAACAGCATTGACATCTAAGAGCAAGGTCCAAGCTATCAACCAATTTTCTCTTCCTGTCCTAAATTATAGCTTTGGAGTAACTGATGGGCCTCAAAATGTGTTGGATAGGTTAGACAGGAAAACAAGAAGGATGCTTCATGCTCATCAAATAAGTTATAACAATCAGTGTATAACAAGACTATATATTCCCCATTCTGAAGGAGGTACAGGCCTCCTAGAAACTGATTATATATACAGATCTGCAGTCGTTGGACTGTATACATATTTGCTGACCTCAAATGACCCAAACGTAGTGAAAGTTATAAAATATGAAGAAAATAAGTCTAAGGTAACTTCCCTGCCTAGGTTAGCAGAAGCATATTGATGTCAAGTGGAAATTAAAATCAAACCAGAAGTAGACAAATGTTCAGGCAGCAACTGAATGTGCCTGTGATAATGTGAGGTATTGCCAGCTATGCCACGAGAAGTAGGACAGTGGATGTGTAATGTATACCAGCATAACTAGCTGGAGTTTTGTAAAGAATTATATGTCATTTGCATATCAACATGACTTGTACAGGTGTTTATGTTGAAAATGCATTCGTAAAGCTGCTTGTGTTAAAAATGTACCAACAGTGGGTCCTGCTGGACAGAAAAGAAATACAGTACATTCTGACATACAGGTGTAACTGCTGAAATTAATATATTGTAACAGAGGATACTGGAAGAAGAGGTTAATCTCAGTCCAGCTAACTTTGAAAAACAGTCCGAAATTAAATTACCTGCTTTAGGCTATAAAAATCTTACATTTCTGACTGCAGCCAGAGACAAAATGTCTATTAAAACCAGGACTAGGAATCCTGATGTATTGTCCTTAAGGTTGAACTAATTGCTACCATGGAAGGGTGGAAGTTTTGAAATGGTTTTATCGCTTCCAGATGCTATAACACATCTTAGAAAGCTCTATCTGTGTGCATGGTAACACATGCTAAATTTTGGTTCATTTTCTAGTAAAGGGGGGTAGTCTGAGAACCAGTCAGATAACCAGATGTATGCGATGTCATTCTGTAATCCAGCACTGAAATTATGTTTTAATACTAGATGAGACGGAAGACTCAGAGCAGTCTGTTTGTTGTGAAACCTGACAAAGAAGGACCCCTCACCCACATCATCTTGCCTTGCTCTAGTAAGTACCCAGGGAACAGTAATTCTTTAGATCAGTCAGGAAAATATAGTGAGATTAGTTAAGTACTGTTTTCTGTATCTGTATGAATCTATCCATCTGTGTTATTTTTAATATTTCCTGTGACTCAAACTCTGGTCTTTACTGTAAACAGATATTTAGTATTTTCATGTTCCTTTATTAATTTGTTAAATATATTTAAACTTTTCATTGTGACTGGTCTTTCAAAGAAAATGTTATCCTTTGAGAGTACTTCATTTATTTAGTGACACTGTGACTACTCCTGAAAGCCATCCTGCATTGTTCAAACACTACCATTTGTATTAGTATTAATTTTACTCAGCAATTGTGTACCCTTGTAACAGCCTTACAGTAGCTGGCTGGTGGCAGTGAATCTACCTTATAGTCTGGGCCGAGGGGGCAGAGCTAGTAAATCTGTGCCAGCCTTTTCCACGTGTGTGTGCACGTGCGTGTGTGTGTGTGTGTATGTGTATGTGTGTGTGTGTGTGTGTGTGTGTGTGTGTGTGTGTGTGTGTGTGTGTGTGTGTGTGTATGCAAATCAAGAGTGTGTGTGTGTGTGTGCGCAAATCAAATGTTTGTGTGTGTCAGCTACTTGGAGCAGGAACACAGAGCACTGGTTTTAAAGCGAGGGCGGTAGAGGACTTGGCTTGGAACATTTGGGGCTGAGGACTCAACTCTACAGCTGTACCAGTGGGGAGTCTTACTGGGGGCCTGGCGAGAGAAGGGGAAACCAAGCTCCCAGATTGAGTGCAGTCCATGTGTGCTTTTAAGGGAAATCGTGCTTGGTGCCGACAGCTGCATCTGGAAATACTGTGTGTATCTATTTTTGTTCCAAGTGAACGCCCCTTACCAGCGTCATTGGTGAGGATTGAGGATCCTTGATTATTGCACTAGAGCAAGGACATCACAGTGCCAAAAAACAAAATAAAGAGTATAAGTTGAAGGTACACATTAGAAGGCAAGAAATGTGGAAAATGCATAAATATAGTTACAACTACAGAAAACTCTTGGAACAACCCATGCTGATCAGGATCAAATGCAGGAATGGTTAAGGAGAGCTGAATTTAAACCAAAAGACAAAAAGTTAATACTGATGGCCCAAGATAGTGGACTACGTACATGTTGGTTTACAAAATCCACTGAATATGTGGAAGAAACAGACAAATGTAGGTTTAGTAAAACAAAACTGGAAACAGTCGCACATCTTTTTGCTGGTTGTGATACACTAATGGCAGAAGGACTGTATACTGAAAGGCATAATAATGTGGCAAGACTGCTGCATTGGGGATTGTGCAAACATTATAATATTGAAGTAGCAGAAAAACATTGGAAACATGAGCCATAAACCATTATAGAAAATTAACTTTATATTACATGGGCTCACCCATAACAAACAGTTCAAAAAACAAATGCAAGAAAACCAGATACAGTAGTCCATGAAAAGAAGACAAAAGTAGCACTGATCATTGAAATTGCTAGACTCAGTGAATACAGTATCTTATGTATATGTATGTATATAAATATATATATATATATATATATATATATATATATATATATATATATATATATTATATATATACACACACACACATGTATATGAATGTGTGTGTATATATATATATATATATATATATATATATATATATATATATATATATATATATATATCACGCGGGCATACAAATAGCCTTACATGAAGATGGTCAAGGGACATTTTCATCAAACTGGCCATCTTCAGATTACTCCATCAATTCTGACTTCAGAAAAGGTGTGCAAGTGAGAGACTGGGAATTAAATTCTGTGCATGTGGGAGTAATAACATGCTTAGCCAGAAGCACCATGCATGTTTCTAAATTCTATGATGAAAATGTCTGCATACATGAGGGCAAGGTTGGCAGATGAAAGTGTATGCACACGCAAAATAAGTTTTAGTGAATATGCCAGTGTGAGATCAGTGGATAGTAAGGTACAGTAAACTCTTAGTTAACCAGAACTCAAGCAACCAGAAAAAAAAAAATCGAAGAAATACAGTACAATTTTCATGTGTTGCACTGTCTGCCCCCCCCCTTCAAGAAACATAACTTGTGTTTTTAGAGTTTTAAAAAGGAATACAAGAATAAATTCCCTCTCTCCCCAACCTGAGATCAAGTCAAATCAAACAAACAGTATATGGTACAGTATTAGTCAGGCCTATTTTTAATACTAACTCTCAAGCAACCAGAAACTACAGTTATCTGGCATCTACCAATCCCCACGGGTGCCAGTTAACTATGTAGTCACATTCTAGCCTTTTTTATTTGTATTTTTTTTTTATTTATTAACCAAGGTAAAGCACTGATCTAGATAGACCCCTTTTCAGGCTCAGCACAGGATAAAGTGCAAAAAAGCAGGTGTGACATTAAATACAACTACATCAGTAAACAGAAACATTCTATGTATAGGACATAGAAACATGCTATTTGACACACATGAAAATATATCAGATCACACATGCTTGAGCTATAAAAGGCTTGAGACCAGAAGAAAATTAAGAGGATCCCTGACATAAGTATAAAGAAACAAATATTTTGAGTACTAGGAAAGACTTTACATTTAAAAAAAATTTTTTTCTTTCCCCTTCAAAATAATTGTAAAGGAAAAAAGTAGGCCACAATAAGGCTTTTGGTAATGTGGAAGAAATAACAGACTAAAGAGGAAGTAAAGAATGATAAGCGAGAAGTCAAATGTGTCTTAACCAACACAACACAAGTTTACTACAGAAGCTATTTATGTAGCTGGTTTTGATGGAAGAATGAATATACAGCAGGACTGCAGTTGTGACACTAGTTTGAAAGCATTTGCAGGATTCTTCTTTATTTAAGATTTAGTTAAAAGCTACACCTAAATTTGGAGAAATATTTCATTTGCTTAAAGTCATGTGAAAGAGCATTAACTGAAAATCTATGATTGATGCAGTTAAGTCATGTCCAAGGCATACAGACGTAGTGTAGTAACAACAAAAGTGATCCAAAGTTATACCTGGAAGAACGCTGAGTAAAACAAGTAGCAAAGAAAGGGGGAAAAGTCCAGATTTAAGTTTATAGACAGTTTGTTTGATGATTGGGAGCCATTCAGCTTTAGCCAGCAACTCAGGCATGTTGTTTTCTTTGCAGTGCAACAGCAACAAATCCATCTATATTACTGGAGGTGCTTTGCAAAAAATAACTATCAGATAATGATACAACTGAAGTCCCTGTTCAAATTGGGAAATGAGAACTCCTTTAGATAGCCATTCAGCCTCCATGAGACAAAACAGTAGCAGCTTTTCTTCATCCAGAACAATACTATATGGACTTTCTATTTGGTAACTTCTATACTGAAAGGTTTGGCAGTTTCTGGGAGTTCTCTGTTATTGAAAATAAAAGTCAACTGCTCAGGATCAGAGGAAAGTTTCCAGAAATAACTGACTTAGTTTACTTGATATTAAAGAGTAGCTAGTTCTCAATTAACCAGCTAATGGTTACAGAAGGTCTTACTTTAACACACTTTTGATTATTGTGTTTGACTGGTTATAAATGTAGATCACCATGACATCAGTACAAAGGATGATATAAATGTGTGGTGGTTCAGCTGGCATCTCTCTATAAATAGGGTCCACTGAAAGATGGATCCTTGGGGAAGCCCTCAAGGATATGGACTGAAGGAGAAGCCCATCTGAACTTTAAACAAATTCATTAAATGAAGGGAAGGCTTGTCTAGTAATACCTGAATAAGTAAATTGAGAACAGAGCAATATCAACCAGGTAAAATTCCTTAGCAAGGTCAATGACCACAGAGCCTGCTAAGTTACTCTGTCCACTTTCTGTAAAAGGTCATTAGTAAGGGGGAATATAGCAGTCATTGTGCTGCGCCTACACCAAAACACATGATGGTTGCAGAAGAGCACTGCACTATTTTCAAAATACTCACACAGCTGACAATACATTAGGTTTTTCAAAGATTTTCCCATGGGTTGGAAGAATGAAAAATCTAAAATCATTTGCAGAAGCACATGGACTGGTTTGAAGGAAGTTTTTCATTGATTAGACTGATTGCTTGATTACAGTGTTTATATAACTACATAGGGAGCTTAGCTTATTTTTCCTATGTTCTTGTGGCATAGTCAGTCCCTAATTCCTTTACTTGACATGTCAATGTTGTATTTGTTGTATCCTATGCTTCTGTACTCTCATGATGAGCGGATACTCGTAATTTAATTTAGGTTTACACATGTGTAGTCCTAAATGACAATAAAGTTTACTTTGAATCTTTAATACAGTTTGATGTTTTTGGTTAGGCATGTGACATACAGGTGCATCCATACAAAGGAAGGTAAGCCAAGTGTGAGTAACATCTGTGGCACTGGTAGCGCTGGAATGGAATATCTGCATCAGTCTGCCAATTTTTTATTTACTTACTTATTTTTGGATTTAATGATTCTGAAGTGAAATGTGGAAGAGAACACACAAATTTTTGCATTTCTAGAATTCCAGAAGGGATGAGACTACACAGAGTGTGAGTTGTGAAAACTCATTCAGAAAATCAATTATGGTGAGGTTTCCAGAGACTGAAGGAATTATGCTGCCTATACGTTTGTTTTTATATTTGGTTATTTGGGAAGGTTGTGCATCCTTCTGGCCTTTTTAGCTAAGTTTCTAAGCTAGTGTAAATTTCTGTTTGTTCTATCCAGAGAAAGAAAGCTTCCAGTGACACCCTACATTATTTCAGAGTTTAAATACACATATGGCAAATTTAGTTTTTTTTTTTTTTTTCCCAGGGAGACAATGAGTAAGATGACTGATAAAGTTTATGTTGACTAAACAGAAGTATATTACCGGCGAGACTGTAGTTAGTCATGGATCAGGAATTTTAGTTATAAAAGATCAACTGATTACTGATTTTGGCTAGCTCTTTTGAATTTTGGGATGAAAAGTGATTAATTTTCGAGGGTGGGGTTGCAGACTGAGAGCAATTATGCAGTGGTCAGTTTGGGAAGAAACCAGAATGGACATGTAAGGCATGTTATTTGGAACATTTATGATTACAACATCAAATAAAAAGTGATGCCCTAACCTAATGTAAGGTTTATGGGTTCTGCATTATCTAGAACAACATATTTAAGGGGTCCAAGTACATTAACATTAAAGCCACCAAGTATTATAACATTACTAGGGGATTTATATTTGAATATATCATAGTTACTATACTGGGGATGGAAGGCTACACAGCATGGAAATTGCAGGAGTTACTAAGCTGAAGTTCAATGGCCAGCTAGTTAAGGTCAGTGTTACTAGACAATGTATTCTGAGATGCACGGAAAGCTTTTATGTTATTTTTAACAAGGATAACAGCACCACCTCCTTGGACTTCCAAGATGGCTAGTTAAGGTCAGTGTTACTAGACAATGTATTCTGAGATGCACGGAAAGCTTTTATGTTATTTTTAACAAGGATAAGAGCACCACCTCCTTAGACTTCCAAGATGGCTGCACACTAATCAACAACTTGACTTCATCTCTCCCAGTGTGGAAACAAAAAAATAAATGGAGAGATAAAGGCCAGTAATTCTGACAATTTTAGTAAAATTCAGTTATTGGGCTAGTAAGTACACTCCCTGGATATCAACAAAGAAACAACAGAGATAGACTGAAAAAATTCAACTAGAAAAGGTGAAAAGACACTGAAAAGAATCCTGCAGCTGTTAAGCAAAAAGCAGTTCAAGCTCCAGCTTTGCCACAAGAGATGGTTTCCAGAAATTTAAAGGAAAACATAAATCAAATGTGCTCAGAGCGGATTAAAATTAATGAAACACTGAAGTAACACAAACAAATAACAAAAGGATGGAAAACTGGAAGAAGCTTTAAACAGCTATTCAGATAAACTGATAAAACTGCAAATATCAGGTCAAAATGAAAAAAGAAAAAAAAAAAAAACTGGCTGAGTATGAGACTGCTTAAGAGGAGCCGATTCAAAAAAAATGGTAGAGTTAGAGGACAGAGCCTGAAGAGAAAAACTGAGATTTTCTGTTGTACCAGAAAAACTGGAAGGCACAGAGTGTATTCATTTTATGAAAGCACTAATAAGCAACTGGACTGAGCTTTGGCAGCAGGATTTGTTAACTGAAAGGACACACTGTGTATATGCTCCAAACCCTGTCATGAGAAAGCAGCCAAGACCTGTATTAGTACAGATACAATCATACCAGCAGAAAGAGTTGATCCTGACAAAACTGCAGCAGAAGCACAAAAAAATAAAAATAGAAGACAGTACAGTGTTTGTGGAAAATGTCTATTCATTGTATACAAAGCAGAAGACAAACAAATTTATCCTGGCAATCAGGGGAATGTTGAGTGCAGGTGTGTGATTCAAGCTGCTGCAACCAGCTGTCTTCAGAATATTTTTCCTGGAGGAACAAAGTCATTTTTGATGCAAAACAGGCTATGGAGGAAATAAAAAAACTGTCAAAAAAAGAGCTATTAAACAAAAGGGTACTCTTGCCACTCATTATTCTGATAATAAAGCCCATAGAGAGAGACTTTGCCAGTGAAACCTTTTCCAATGTTCCAAAGGAAAATGCTTGAGAGACAGAACCGCCCCACACACACACACACAAGCTGAATAGAAGAATTGGGAGCACCCTGGACTTGAACCAGAGTCTGGAGTTGGAAGGCGGAAATAAACAGGAAGAAGACCAGCAACACTGAAATTAGTGAATATATGTGAGGTCATAAAACATCAATCACATTTGTAAAGTATGGCTTTACAAGAAAAAGTGGCTAAGACTGGAGTTTTGCTGACTTTGTTAATCTTGTGGGGGGTCTTAAAGGTATATACCCCCCTTTCGTTTGCAGCTGGGGCAGCTGTATATTCTGTTCCAAGTTTAAATGAAGACAAGCCTGCCTACAGGTCCAACCAATAAATCATGAGAGCTCTGGACATTGTTTGATGAGAGAAATGCAAAATTAAAAGGTACAAAGGCAAGCAGCTAAGTAAAAATCAAGTTTAAAATTATATAAAAATGAATAAGAGATAGCAGTTTTTCTTGTACCTAAACACCTCAATGCATTTACTAGAACCGTGTATAATTTAGTTTTTTTTAAAGATAGCCAATGAACTTTTTCTTAAGGCTAAAAATGAATGTTTTCTAAATGAACACAAGCTGTTTCACATATCTAGGAGGGGAATAAAGATAACACAAGAACAGACAATTAGTCTTGGTATGCAGGTAGGAGTACAGGCTGTAACATGAGCTTTAGCATGGATAACCTTAATTTTATGGGTCAGCCAAAACCACAAGGGTCTACCAAAGAAAGATTCTCTGGAGCCTTGGTTCTATGGGCCTCCCCTGCTTCGAGGGTGGCATCTTCCATTATTGCTCCCCCCTCTGCTCCAGAGGAACTTTCACCCTGAACCACATTTTTCCACTATCTCTCTGACCTTTAGGAAAGGGTCTGGAGGTGTGGAAAAATGCACTCTAACAGCAGAACAAGGGTTTGCCTTCCTGTTCGCACCTGGTAAGCGTCTCTTTAACCTATGGCCCAAAAAGAGAAGAGCCATCAAAGGGGACTTTAATGAAGGAAGACTTGAAGGGCTCAGCAAAATCGCTAAGGAGCATCCAGGCCTGCCTCCTGTTAGAAATGCCTGAGCCCTCCACCCTACTCATTCCATCTGCTGCATACGATATGAGCCTCATGGAAGAGTGTATAACTGAAATGAGGGTGGTGTGCTGAGTGTTGACTATCCGCAACCGCATCAGCTACAGCTCCTTGGAGGGAGTCTGAAAGTTCCTTCAACAGGTCCCTGTGTAATCTTGTAAAGTGGTTAAGGTAGTTCAATGACTGTAAAGCAAAGGTTGCTGACGAAAAGACATGTTTCCCATACCTATCCATGGTCCTGGAATCCTTATTCGGATGATGGATAGAGGAACTGGTCTCAGATAGTTCCTTTTTAGTGGCCACCTCCATGACCATGGCATCAAATGCTACACCTTTCATCAAGAATAGCTTGTCCTTTGGGGAAGTAATGTACTTACTTGGCGTCCTAGGAGTAGGTTCTATGGAATCTGGGGTCTCCCAAGCCTTCCGAGAGATTAAATCAATAAGCTCATTGGAAGGAGGGGTCACCAAAGAGTTTGATGGGCGAGACCTGAAAACCTTTAGGTATACTGACTTCTCAGCTGAAAGGGATGTGGATTGCCAGTCACCTCTCTGTTTTAAAATTTCCAGGATGTCTTCAGGAGGTGACCATGGGGACACTTCTGCCTCATCGAGGTCAGTATCGGATGTGACAGATTCCTCTGGGAAGTCAAGATGCTTCCTCTTGCAGGTCCTCTTCCTAGGGATCTCCTCAGTAGGATAATCTGGGGAGGTTTCAGAAGAGGGGGAAGTCCCCTGTGGGACATCTTGAGGCCTGGGGTCTCTGCTGTGCTGTGGAGAGGGTACATGAGAAGCCAAAGACACCTGTGCCGAACTGGAAGGAAAGCTGCAACAAGGTTTGTGCTCTAAGCTGAGAAGTAGTCAAAACCCTCCTCATGACTTCGAATGCAGACTGTCCCTGCTCCGAAGAACACCGAGATCTGACAAAAAGGTTGTCAGGGGCTGAAGGAATTTCCAGCACAGAAGACACAAGCTCTGAAGCAGAGGCAGGAGTCAAACCCACAAGTGCCGAATCTTCCAGAGGCAGGGTCGGATCAGGAGAGATCCGAACTGGCTCCAGGGACCTGACCGGAGAGTGTCGTCTCCTACTCCAACTGGGTGGAAACACTAGGGGCAAGGTTTGTGCTCTAAGCTGAGAAGTAGTCAAAACCCTCCTCATGACTTCGAATGCAGACTGTCCCTGCTCCGAAGAACACCGAGATCTGACAAAAAGGTTGTCAGGGGCTGAAGGAATTTCCAGCACAGAAGACACAAGCTCTGAAGCAGAGGCAGGAGTCAAACCCACAAGTGCCGAAGCTTCCAGAGGCAGGGTCGGATCAGGAGAGATCCGAACTGGCTCCAGGGACCTGACCGGAGAGTGTCGTCTCCTACTCCAACTGGGTGGAAACACTAGGGGCAGACATCAGATCTGAGGAACCTATGGGTCCCTGATCCAATACAGATACAAGCTAGACATCAGAATCTTCCGGCTCTGAAACCAAATGATGGATTAAAGGAGAAGCAGGTGTCGAGGGGGGAGGATTGTGTGTGATCCGATTCCTTTGGGTTTGGATCCAGCAACAGTTTGGCCAAAGTTGATATCTTTAGCAGCCTCTGCACTACCCTATCCACATTTTCATTGGACAAACTTCTGGTGGACCGAGTAGAAAGAATAGGAAATCTTGACTTCATAAAAAATGGTGATGGGAGCCAAGAAGGGATTGGGTCCAAAGAAGGTGAACGGCTCAAATATCAGATTTCTGTAGGTAAGGAAGACTTCAGAGCTGAAGGTTCCAACTGCTCAGAGGAAGTTTTGAATCCAACTTCGACTGTCTGCTCCAAAGGTTCTGATGGAGTCAACAGTCTTGGAGCTTTTTGATATGGCTCAGAGGATGATTTTGGTGCTGAAGAAATACGTTTCCAAGATTTGTCTGATTTAGAACTGGACTATGAAGATATAGCCTCAGAAAATGGAGTTTTTAACAGTCCCTTCAAAATAATTTTATTTTTGCGCTCCATTAGCACCCTCTGCTTGAAACCATGGCATATGGAGCACGACTCTTGGAGGTGAAGAGGGCACAAGCAATACATACAAGGTGTTTGAATCACTGAGAGGCAAATTCTTTCCACACTACTCGCACTTTTTCAAACTAAGAGGTTTCCCTTCCTGTTTTTTGGGACATCTTACAATAGTTAAGAGAAAGGGAAAGGGGGTTGAAGAAGACAAGCACACATACAAAAACACAAGAAGTCCTCTAACTTAAATGGACACAGAAAAAACTTTAAGCATCAGAAGAAAAAAACGTGTTTTTTTTTTTTTTTTTTTTTTTTTGAAAACTCATCTTCTAACTAAAATGGATGATAAGAAAGGAGAGGGGTAAACTTCCTCTAACTTAAACGGACGCTAACAGGAGAAGGTAAAACGTCTAACACTCACTCTATAACAGAAAAAAAAAGGGTAAGGATAGATAGATAGATAGATAGATAGATAGATAGATAGATAGATAGATAGATAGATAGCTATATATATATATATATATATATATATATATATATAGCTAGACAGATACAAATATAGATATAAAGATACACTTACATATATAAATAAAAATATTAAGATAACTTGAGACAAAAGGTATAGTAAATTACAGTTAACTTTAACAAGAAGAAACAGTATACAAAGTAAAACACTTGGCCCAGAGTTTCTTCAGTATCTCCTTCGCAGAACGGCAAACAAGATCTCTGGAAGTTGCATTATGGATAAGGAAGGATGCCCATGAGCTTTGCTGAAAGCCTTAAGCTTTTGAAATGGCCAAGATGGATCAGATTCGACCCATCAGTGAGAAAAAAGGTAAGACTGACAACATCACATCAGTAGTTTTCCCCTACAAAAACACGGTGAAACATCGCTAAAAACACATACCCTAGTTCCTAAAAGTACTTTAACAAAAGTTTCAAGTAGGAAAAACAATGGAAAAAACAGTTTTAAAAATGTAAAAAGTGACAAAGTTATGTGACAGTCCAACAAAAAAAACTTTTTTTCTGACTAAAATTAATCTCACAAAAAAGTTAAGTTACTGTTTAAAAGGAATAAAGGTGAAAGCTTTTTTTCCTCCTAAGGGAATGTACCTGCCTAGCGATGGAGAAACACTAGCTGATCCTCAAGAGTCCAGAAGAAGAATGTTCTTCAGTGGCAGGAAAGCTCTGAAAGGCTTGGTGCCCAAACAGATGATTTTTTTCAGCTCTGCTTGAGCAGACAGGTTACACCTTAAGGTCTGGAAATTGTCTGGCTGTTGTACAGGTTTATATTCTGCATAGGATACAACAAAGTCTACTGCAGCAGTGATCAAATGATGAACATCTACTGATGTTGTTGTGGATGTGCTGCCACTGTGAGGTGACAGCCACTGAACTTCTGCATATCAACATGACAATGCAGCTGTATAAGCTGCACTAACCATAACAGTAGATGTTTGATGGAATCACTACTGCAGTAGCTATAGCTATATGGGTTATTATCTTGTTATGATAAAACTGCTGGCCAGTCTTCCAAAGGCTTTGCTTCCTCCTAGAAATGTACCCGAGCTGCTGTGGCTCAAGCTCTAAAGGGAGAAAACAACAACCTGAGTACCAAAACCCTTCAGGACTTCCTTGCACCCAAAAGGAGACAGCCTACTGCCCTGACAAAAAGCAAAGTTGAGCACACACAACTTTATCTAAAAGCATAAATGAATATAGAAAATATGGGCCACTGGGAAGGCGCAGCTATTCCAGCAGTGATTTCAAACATCTACTATTATGTTAAGTGCAACTTACACAATGAAACTATGTTCCTCAGAAAAAAAAAAAGCTTATGCAGTAGCCTAACTACAAGTTTAGATTACCATAGCTTATCCAATCTGGGGAGGTTGAAGAATTATGACCCAGGAGTCCATGGAGAATGGCCCAAGCAAAGTCTGTTCTGTACCAAGAAAAGGAATCCACTTTGTAGTGCCTTGAAAATATGCATAAAAGACCAAGTAGCTACTTCTAAAATGCTTCTAAAGTCCACCCCTTTCCAGTGCGCTATCCAATACGACAAGGCTGTAATAGAATGTGCCTTGCCTAGAAGTGATTTACCATTTTTGAATAACAAGAAGCAACAGCAGGGGACAACCATCTGGAAATAGTCTATTTTGATATAGGTTGCCCTTTCTTTGTCCCATCTTAGGAAATGGACAGCTGTTCAACTTTCCTAAAGGACTTGGTTCCTTCAAGATAATATCTTTGCTGCCTGTGCATATCCAGAGAATGAAGAATCCTCTCCACTGGACTTTTAGATTTGGGAATGAAAACAGGGAAATCATTGGCTTGATTCAAAATACACTTGAAACAACTTTTGGCAGACAAGAATGAGGGATTTGCTCTTAAGATAACATTATCTCTTTAGAAAACCAAACAGGGTTCAACCCACCATGACAGCTTCCAACTCAAATATTTGTCTTGCAGATGTCAGAGCTAAATAACATGGTCTTCCATATCATGAACTGTAAATCAGCCTGATAAGCTGGTTCAAAGGGCAATAGTGTTAAATTTAAGACCCCAAGCAGGTTCTACCAGTTTTCTTGGTGGTTTAACATGCAAAGCCCCTTTCAAAAACTGATAGAACACAGAGTGAGAAGAAAGGGGAGGATCTATGGGCAGACATGCTGAAATGGCTGACAGATTAACCGTGATAGAGGAATAGGAAAGACAAGAGAAGAGTAACTCACACAAATGTCGTGGAACTAGTGATACAGAATGCATGAATGGCGCCTGAGGTGTTACCTGTACTCATCTGCAAAGACTTTGTGGACAACAAATGAAGAACAGATTCTATAACATAAATGTGAAACAGATGTTAGCTGTGCTTTGGTCTGTCTGTCATGTTCCAAAGATCCCATGCAAAAGTTGATGCATCTGTCATTACAGATCAAGCAGTGTAGGGAGAGAAAGAATGGGATACCTTGATTTTGAGAAGTATGCTCTCTCCACCACAGAAGCTCTCCTCACAAATTTCCATACTGAGATCCAAAAATTAATGGGTGGGAATGCTGGGTGCAAAAAGTCTTTAAGAACCACTGGATTCTTCTCGTGTGCAACTATGAGAAGAGTCATGAGAATCATAGATGCCTTGAACCTAAAATCCTGAGATACTCTCTGTCTGAAGTCTGAGACAAACTGAAGAAACTACGGAAAATTTCCAGATACAAGCCCACTTTTCTACCCAAGTTAGTATGCCTTTTGTTGGGGTAAATCTTAAAAGCATCCTAGAAAAAAAAATCCTACAAGATGGAATGAAAGGAGAATTTTTGACTGTTGAACTAAAAACTCAGGCTAAGCTAGAGAGCTGCAGCCCAACTAAGACTCCTGACACCTGGAAAAAGACTCTGCAAAGAATAAGCAGGTCATCTAAAAAAGGAAATATGCGAGTGCCATGCAGTCTGCAAATGAGCTATCACTTAATGAAAACTCTTGGAGCTACAAATAACCCAAAGGGCAATGTAGAAAAATCATAATATGTGACCCCGACACAGAAATTCTAATCACTGAGAATCTGATAAGCATCTTTTAAGTCTAGAGTTCCCAAAAAAACTCAAATGAGGAATGAGAAGTAACAGACTTGTAAAGTCAACATCTTGAACGTTGACACTTTTACAAACAAGGTGAGAAGTGAAAGGTCAAGAAGTGGCTTCCTAAAAGCATTCTTGACACCAGAAACATTTCTGAATCAAAACCTTTCCCCCAAGTGTTCTAAGAGTATAAGCCCTACCCCACACAAAGAATACATCTTAAAATCAGTGGAAACATGTCTGTCTGTCTGTGTCTGGTTTGAAGGAGGAGGAAAATAAAAAGTGAGGTTTTCCTACTGCCATCTATGACCCTCTGAACTACTCTTAAAACCTATTTGTCTGATACAGTCTCTAGAAGAGATTTTGAAGGGGGGTTACTGCAATAGTCAATTAGAAGTGAAGGACTGTCTTTTTTTCTGTAAAGATCCCCGTTTTTATTGGACCTTCCCTGCCACTTCTTCTTACAAACCTGCCTGCCAGAAGTTTGCTGAGATTGTTTTGCTTTCTGAAAAATGACCCAGAGTTATTCAAAGCTTTAGAAAAGGAGGGCTGAAAAAAATATAGGTAATCCACTGAATCAAACTGATTGAATATCAGTGTAACAGAAGGACCAAACAAAGCCTCCTTATGCAAAGGAGAATTCAAAATCTCAGATATGACATCCTCAGAAAACTCCCAATTACATACCAAAGTTGAACATCACATAACACCAGAAGCTGCATCCCTGGACACAGAGTCAGCAATCATACATACTCTAACAATGTTTAGAGATTTGAGAAAGAGTAACAATAACAGGATTCAGAAAAGGACCTACATTCTGAAGGCAGAGAGTCGGAAAAGTTCCTTGGACTGTTAACAAAACCCATCATGTAATTCTAACCTTTTAGTCTGGTAGTTCAAAATTTGGAATGCTACAGTAGAAGAAAAACTGTCTTCCCAAATCAAAGGCTTTACCATCCTTATCAGCACTAACCAAAAACTTGTTAGCAGCTGGAAAAAAAAAGAAATAGCTGCTGGGTCACCGAGAAGAGAAAACAAATGACTTGTTAGACTGAAGAGCTTTATAAAGTCTGTCTGTCTTCTTTGCAACTGAGGACTGACAATCAGGCTTACTGCAGTCTAAGTCAAAAGTATCCACCAAGGCCAGCATAATTAGTGGAATGAGAGCAGAATAGGGCACATTCACGTGCAACGTGTCATATCTTCTTAAGGAAGAAAAGACTTCCATCTGTTCTCAGTGAAAAAAAAATCATTCTGGATTAGAGACTCAGAAAAAGAAAATTTCTCAACAGGATAAAATGTGGAGTCACTTTCCTCAGAAAAGGAATATGAGACATGGGAAGAAAATGCAGAAGAAGCCCTGCCCCTGTCCTTGTCAGAATCATCTGATAAAGGATTCTCAGGAACTGTGGACCAGAAGTAATTAACTCATATTTCTATTCTGCTCCAAAGTATTCAAAATCTGCAATAAACCTCTAGCCAAAGTATCTTTATGTCTACATTTTGGTTTCTTTTTCTTAGGAAAATCCCAAGGAGGAAACAGATTTACAGATATTGCTTCCAACTAGAAAGCGTGCATATCACCCCGGCAACACCAAAAAGGACCTTCTGGTGAAACTCCCATGTCCAAAGAAAGTAGCTGTCCCATCCCCAGTAAAGGCATATGAACAGCAGCAGAGCTTGTGACTAAACCCTGGTCTATGTTGGCTGAAGGGACTACACCAGCGGTTCCCGGAGAAACCAGTGAGTGGTCTGAGGAACAATCTGTGGCCACAGCACAGTAACCCATCAGTGGTTGACACACTAATCCGTGTAGGTAAGTGCATCCTAAAAGTTTTCTTTTTCTTAGGTACCTAAGGAGAAGGAAACGAAGGACGGGTATGTGAATACATGTTCCTACCAAGAAAGAACTCTGTTCCCTGGTAAGCAGAGCTGAAAGGAGTCGGTCAGAAGGTAGACTGTCATTAGTGTTCACAAGCAGTACACATACTTACACTTCTATGAATACACACTGGTCCCAATAAAACACAAAAGTAAATGTACCAACAATATAATTTTGCCACAAAAATTCAAGTAATAATTGTATAAAATAAAAATAAATAGATTGCTGAACCATGGTCAAGTGATGGTCTAGATGACACAGCAAAAATAGCACACAAATGTTACATCCTTGGAGAGACCTGGTATAAATTTAACATGAAAACAAAAGTTTAGAAGAATTCCTCAATGGGGACTTTAACTGCCAAGAAATGGGACAAAAGAGTCAACTGTCAATCCTGTGAAGCCCAGGAGGTACACTGTCAAGGGGGGGTAAGTAATGAAAGGTTTTGGCACCCTGGCTACTGTTTTCTCCCTTTTGAGCTCAAGACACAGCAGGCTGGGTGCATGAGTGTAGGGAGGAGGGAGAACAGACTTTGAAAGACTGGATTACCATTTTCTCCTTGGCTAGCTATAACCCATATTGCCAGGGCAATTGCAGAAGTGATTTACAAAGAACATCTGTGTGTTTCTGCAGTGGCTATTCATCACTCTATGTCACAGTATGCTCTGTTGGTAGACTACATCTGCGCATGTCCCACACGTGTAGCTGAATGCACTGTTAGGATGTGCTATGTTGCTGCCATACAATCAACACTAGTACAGCTGTGGTATTGTGACCCTAATTGCAATACACAAAAATTATATGCCCTGGAGATACTCAGTGGGTGCATATACTGAGCCACGGACTACCTGGTGTATGCAACAGGTGATATTCTAAAATGCACTATAAAGTCAAAGGGTAAGAGTGCACAAGAAGTGTGCAGAACGTAAAAAGTGGGATATACTGAAACTTAAGCAAGCCACATTTACAGTGCAATGAAAAAGTATTTGCCCCCTTCCTGACTTCTTATTTTTTTTTGCATGTTTGTCACACTTAAATGTTTCAGATCATCAAACAAATTTAAATATTAGACAAAGATAACCCAAGTAAACACAAAATGCAGTTTTTAAGTGATGATTTTATTTAAGAAAAAAAAAAAAAAACTATCCAAACCTACATGGCCCTATGTTAAAAAGTAATTGCCCCTTGTTAAATCATGAAGTAACTGTGGTTAATCACATTTTTGGGA
Source organism: Protopterus annectens (assembly GCF_019279795.1). Lineage (NCBI taxonomy): Eukaryota > Metazoa > Chordata > Ceratodontiformes > Protopteridae > Protopterus > Protopterus annectens. Next base: position 360,332,396 of record NC_056734.1, read on the forward strand.
AAGCTGAGTTCAATTTCACTAGCCACACACCGGTCTGATTACTGCCAAACCTGTTCAATCAAGAGATCACTTAAATAGAACCTGTCAGACAAAGTGAAGTAGGCCAAAAGATCCCAGAAAGGAGGACATCATGCCGCAATCTAAAGAAATTTCAGATCAGATGAGAAACAAAGTAATTGACATCTATCAGTCTGGAAAAGGCTACAAAGCCAGTTTTAAAGCTTTGGGACTCCAGCAAACCATGGTGAGAGCCACTATCCACAAATGGAGAAAACATGGAACAGTGGTGAACCTTCCCAGGCATGCCCGACCTACAAAAATTACCCCAAGAGAGCAGCAACGACTCATCCAAGAGGTCACAAAAGAACGTGCTTGCCCACTTGCCTCAGTTAAGGTCAGTATTCATGACTCAACCATAAGAAACAGACTGGGCAAAAATGCCATGCATGGTAGAGTTCCAAGGCGAAAACCACTGCTGACCAAAAAGAACATAAAGGCTGGTCTCACTTTTGCCAAAAAACATCCTGATGATCCCCAATACTTCTGGGAAAATATACTGTGAACTGACGAAACAAAAGTTGAACTTTGTGGGAGGTGTGCGTCCCAATTAAATCTGGTGTAAAAGTAACACAGCATTTCAGAAAAAGAATATCATGCCAACAGTCAAACATGTTGGTGGTAGTGTGATGGTCTGGGGCTGCTTTGCTGCTTCTAGACCTGGATAACTTGCTGTGATTGATGGACCATGAAATTTGCTCTACCAAAAAATCCTGAAGGAGAATATCCGGCCATCAGTTCATGACCTCAAGCTGAAGCCCACTTGGGTTCTGCAGCAGGACAATGATCCAAAACACACCAGCAAGTCCACCTCTGAATGACTTAAAAAAAAAAAAAAAAGAAGAAGGTTTTGGAATGGCCTAGTCAAAGTCTGGACTTGAATCCAATGGAGATGCTGTGGCATGACCTTAAAAAGGGGGTTTGTGCCCGAAAATCCTCCAATATGGCTGAATTAAAACAATTCTGCAAAGAAGAGTGCGCCAAAATTCCTCAACAGCGATGTGAAAGACTCACTGCCAGTTATCACAAATGTTTCAGTGCAGTTGTTGCGGCTAAGGGTGCCACAACCAGTTATTAGGTTTAGGGGGCAATTACTTTTTCACATAGGGCTATGTAGGTTTGGATAGTTTTTTTTCTCTTAATAAATAAAACCATCACTTAAACTTCATTTTGCATTTACTTGCGTTATCTCTGTCTAATATTTACATTTGTTTGATGATCTGAAACATTTAAGTGTGACAAACTTGCAAAAAAACAAGAAATCAGGAAGGGGACAAATACTTTTTCATTGCACTGTAAGTGAAAATACTTGTAAATTATATCAGTTAAACAGCTGTATGGAAAAAGTACAAACACAGTAGAACTGGGCAGTGGTGTCAACATACAAAACAATGCACCAGTGGGCCAGCTATTTAAAAAAAACATACTCTGTGTGCACATATGGCACAAAGGAAGAGAGACACTGCACACATAGAACGTCCATGATTAATGTGTAAGCAACTGACTCAGGACAGCATGTTCAAGCTATTTTTCAGGAGTGTCACACACAAAAAAAAAAAATACAGCTACAGGCCTGCCTTAAAAATCATAACATGTTTTGTGTGTGACGCTTTCTGGCCCCATCAAACACTATGAAAGTGCAGCAGTGACCCAGAATAGCAATGTAAGACTTCAATAATACAACTGAACAATCTGCATTTCAATTATGAAAAAAAAGGATGGGAGGATTGTTCCCCCACCTTACTAATGTGTGCTAAGCCTAACCCAACACCTTACCTTAGGAAAACACCCTTGTATAACATTACCACTGCATAAGACACACTTCACATGCACCATCACACATGCACAATACATGTATCCCACTCCTTAGTCCATACTCTAACCCACAAACACACATTCCTACCCCTAATGCGAAAACTCAAACTCAATCTAACACTTACCTTTAGTACAAGCACTATACATCTCAACTTCTTAGCACAAAAGCAAAAATAATGGGAAGTCAAAGGCCCAAAAATAGGGACTTTTTTAAAATATTGCTTCTATTAATTTAAAACGTTGATAGAACAGGTTTTGCATTAGCATACATTTTCTGAAGGAAATGGAGTATGAAATCCAATTTTCTATTATTTAGTAACTTCAATCTTCAATGATTCGACAGAAAAAGTACAGTTATGCAAGCTGAACTTACCATAACAGTAGCTGTTTTAATGATCAATGCTGCAGTAGTCTTAGCTACCTGGGTTACATCCTGCTAAGGATATAACAGCTGGACAGCTTCCAAAGCTTTAGGACAACTTCGATGTGCCCAAGCTGTCAAGCAGCTCGCGATGAGCTGACTTAAAGACATGTTTGGGTGCAAAGCCCTTCAGAGCTTTCCTGCCAGCAGAGAGAGGGAGATTGAGCCCTCAAAGGATAATGCTAGGAATAAAAAAAATTAAATGTCCACACCCTGGCATAAAAAAACAAACAAAAGAAAACAAGGAGGATGGAGGAGAGGAGCAGCTAACTGCAGCAGTGATCATTTGAACACCTATTGTTGCGATGCATTCAACTTACACAACTATACTATGTTCTTCATACTGATCACTGCTGCAGGAGCCTTACCTATATCAGTAAATTACCATAGTTCACTATATTTGAGAGGAGGAATGAAAATGGTTCAGGACCACCTGGGGAATGGTCCTAGCAAAACTTGCTCTGGACCTAGAGTAGGAATCAAGTTTATAGTGCTTTGTAAAAGTATGTACAGAGGATCAACTAGCAGCTTTCAAGAATACTTCTAGAATCCAACAATTTCCAAAAGATGAAACCAAGGCCTTGGCACAATGGGCCTTCACCCTGACTGGAATAGATTTGTCATGGAGAGTATAGCAAATGCTAACAGCTTTAGACAGCATTTAGAAATAGTCTGCATTGACACAGGTTGCCCCTTCTTACTTTCATAAGAAATGAACAACTGATCTGAAAGCTAAAAGATTTAGTTATGTCAAGATAGTACCATCATTGCTTGTGGACATCAAAGATATGCAGTTTCCTTTCTCCCTCTTTTTTATGTTCAGGAAAGAAAACGGGGAAATGGATAGTTTGGCTTAAAGTAAACTGGGATACCCATTTAAGCATAAAAGGAGTAGTTCTCAAAGAAACCCTGTCCCTATGGAAATGAGATTGTGCTGACTCATCATAAGGGCTTGCAACTCCAATATCCTTCTTGCAGAGGTCAGAGCAATCAGTAAAACTGTTTTCCATGTTAAGAACCTCAAGTCAGCCAGATTAGCTGGTTCAAATGGAGCAAGTGTTAGCTTGTCTAACACAAAATTAAGATCCCAAGGAGGGGCTACCAGTTTACTTGGAGACCTCTTATGCAAAAACCCCTTTCAAGAACTTTCTGTCATGAGACTGCCTTGAAAGAGGAGAATTCAGGGGCAGACATACTGCAATACCCAATAAATGAACCTTGACAGAGGAATAAGAAAGGCCCTACGACAGTAACTCACATAAATAGTGTAAAACCAGAGAACAACTAGCCTTGAATGGGTGCTGGTTATGTTGTTGGCACCAAGTAGAAAACTTTTTCCATTTGCTAATATCACTTTCTAGTAGCAGCCTTTCTTGCCTCCATTAGTACCTGCTACATACATATCCTGAGAAAACAGGTGGCTAAAAGAAATTAAGACTATCTTCCTAGCAGTCAACTGAAAATGACTGATGTCGGGGTGTATCAAACACCCCAGTTGTTGTGCAAGTCAATCCATTCTGGAAGGAAGCTTGTGGTAATTGACCCCAGCCAATTCCAAAAGAAGGAAGAACCATGGTCGCCTGGGCCAGAAGGGAGTCACCATAATGATCTTGGAGGATTCCTTCTGAATCTTCAGAAGTACCCTGGACATTAGTTGAAAGGGAGGGAAGGCATACAAAAACACTTCTGTTCAAAGAAAAGGAGGACATTTGCCTTCCAGGCCTTCTTCTATGGAGTCCTGGAACAAAAATTTACCAGTTGACTGTTCACACAGAAGACAAAGATATCTACTTGAGGAACTCCCCACAGATGGTCCAAATCTTGGACCCCCTCAATCTAGTTTCCATTCATGCAGGTCTGCACTAGTCCTGCTCATCTTGTCTGTCATACCATTTTACTCTGAAAGAATGTATGATGCCTGTTAAGTAAGACTGTGCTGGGAAGTTGTATACCAAGCTAACATGGCTAGTCTGTAAAAGAGGAATGGCCTAGTTCACCCTTGCTTGCTTGCTAATGCACTACATGACTGTGGTATTGTCTGTAACCACTTGAAGAGGTTCCAGGGACCAAAGATGTTTCAGAGACTGAAGTGCCTTGATCAAGGCAAGCATCTCCTTGATATTTATGTGCTTACATCTATTCTTGCCCTACACTCGCTGCACTTTTATCTCTCCCGAAACTGCTCGCCAAGTAAAGTCAGAAGCATCTGTTGTGACTGACTGCTTTGGGGCAGGGTTGGAGAAGATGAGACCTAGATTTAAGGATATCTATTGTCTCCACCAAAACTTTTCTCTTCTGACAAATGCCAGTACTAGGATTTGTAAAGATAAAGGGTGTTGATGGTGGGACCAAAACAGATTTCAAATACCACTACATCTTTGTCATGTGGAGTCTTGCCAGGGGTATTTTGAGAATCATAGATGCCATGAGACTTACAATTCTGAGGTATCCCTTTGCAGACACACAATACCTTAAGAAACACCTTAAGTCTGAATGAATAGGATGTGATGATAAGCACCTTTTTAAGTGTAGTGTTACCAGAAAACCTGAAAGAGGAAGAAGAGGTAACAGCTGGTGAAGTGACATCATTTTGAATTTGGGCACAATCACAAACAGGTTTAAGAAAGAAAGATCCAGAACCGATTTCCATGCCTTTTGTTTTTTTGGTACTAAAAACATCTTTAAATAAAACTTCTTTCCACCTAGGGAAAAGGAAATGGGTCTATCATTCCCTGAGACAGAGTGTGATGAAGAACAGGAGGGAAAAAATAAGTCTGATGTACACGATGAGGAATGCCCCCCCCCCTGGAAAAGTACAGTTTTGTACCTACCATAAATGTAGATGTTCGAAGATCCACATTGCTGCAGTCATAACCTGTGGGTAGTCCGCTGTCCTCGGTCGGCCCGAATACCAAAGTGTTAGGCTGGCGTCGGTCATGGTCGCTCAGATCTGACGTCAGTACGCCATGGTATTAAAGCGCATGACCGACGTCATATCCTCAGTCTTTCTTGCCCCAGATGTCAGAAGGCCCTAAAAAGAAAGGCCATAGCCAAAAACAGAAAACCCCCCAAAACCCATGTACAAACAATATTAACAACCCAAACCATACAACCACTCCAAACTACAGAGGGGAAGGAGGGAGGGTAAATTGGACTGCAGCAATGTGGATCTTCGAACATCTACATTTATGGTAGGTACAAAACTGTACTATGTTCTTCATCTCACATTGCTGCAGTCATAACCTGTGGGTAGAATCCCAAAGCAAAGGTAAAGGGAGGTTGGCAAAATCATAAAGCATTGGGAGCTGCTAACATGCCCTGTAAGACTGCAGTGGCAAACCCAGCCCTAGATTTGGAATAAAGAGGGAGATGGTAATGTTTAGAAAAAGTGTGCACTGAACCCCAAGTAGCTGCTTCCAAAATATCTTTAGTAGCTACACCCCTTAAAAAAGCAGTAGAAGTGGCAGTAGCCCTAGTGGAATGAGGTCTGATTCCAGCCGGAATCTCCTTACCATGATGAGAATAACAAAAAGCAATACAATGGCCAATCCACTTAGAAATAGTTTGTTTTGAAACAGGTTTCCCCTGAGAACCCAAAGCAAAAGAAACAAATAACTGTTGAGACTGTCTGAACCCTTTAGTCCTGCTCAAATAATAACGCAACTGCCTGTGAATATCCAAAGTGTGCAAAATCAGCATAAAAAGTAGGCAAATGAATAGATTGGTTCAAGGCCACATTTGAAACCACTTTAGGCATAAAAGTAGGGTTAGTACGCAGAGATACCCTATCCTTATGAAAAATCAGGAAGGGTTCAACTGCCATTAGAGCCTGTAATTCAGATACCCTTCTAGCAGACGTAATGGCCAACAAAAAAGCAGTCTTCCAAGACAAAAACTTCAACTCAGATGCAGCTGCAGGCTCAAAAGGAGGTAAAGTAAGTTTTTCCAACACAAAATTGAGATCCCAGGAAGGAGTAGGAGCTCTACGCGGGGGTCTTATGTTCTTTGCCCCTCTAAGGAATTGCTTAAACAAAGGATGAGAGAATAATGGTGGGTCACAGTCATAGTGAGCAGAAATGGCTGCAGCATGAACTTTTACAGAGGAGAAAGACAAACCCTTGTCTAATAATTCTGTAAGATATTGAAGTGAAACACTCAAATTAGGCCTGGAAACATCAAAGCTCTTTGCTTTGCTCCAAATAAAAAATCTCCTCCATTTATCAGCATAAACTTTCCTTGTACTAGGCCTTCTGGCCTCCAAAATGACATTCAAAACTTGTTGAGGAAGCTGCGACCCTCCAGGTTCTAGAACAGAATATGCCAGGCTGTCAGATGCAGGGACTGTATCCTGACATTGAGGAAATGATTGCCTGCCTGAGACAAAAGGTGTGGAATTGAAGGCAAAGGCCAAGGAGGCTCCCGTACTAAACTCCTCACCAGTGCTGCCGAGGCCAATCTGGAGCTATTAAAATCATGGAAGGCTTGTCCTGTCTGACCTTCAAGAGCACCTTGGGAAGGAGAGGCAGAGGAGGAAAGGCATAGACGTGAAGATTGCTCCAACTGAATGATAGAGCATCCACTTTCCAAGCTGTTGGATGAACCATCTTTGTGCAAAACTTTGGCAACTGAAAATTTAGTGGAGAAGCGAACAGATCTATGTCTGGAGTCCCCCATATCACTGTCAACTGTCGAAATACATGAGGATCCAACTTCCACTCGTGGGGATCCACCATCTGTCTGCTCAAAACATCTGCTAAGGAGTTCTGTGCTCCTGGCAGAAACCTTGCCTGAAGAGTGAGGTGCAAACTGAGAGCAGTCTCCCACAAAATCATAGCTTGCCTGCAAAGAGGGTACGAATGGGTTCCCCCTTGCTTGTTGATGTACCACATGACAGTTGTGTTGTCTGTTTGAATCAACACGTGTCCTGGGTGAAGTAGATCCTTGAAAGCCATCAATGCAAATTGGACTGCTAACATCTCCTTCAAGTTGATATGTAAATGTTGAAGTCTGGCAGGCCACGTGTCTTGAACCCATTTTCCATTGAGGTGTGCTCCCAAGCCTTGTCCGAGGCATCTGTCGTTAAGATCTGACTCGCCTCTGGTCGGGTCACAGAGAGTCCCTTGTTTAGGTGACATTCCTGAGCCCACCACAAAAATTCCTTTTGAATGCAAGGTATTATCTGAATGACAGTGTCCAGATCGTGGCAGTGTTGTCCATACACTTTTGAGATACCATTGTAGCTTCCTCATATGCAGTTTGGCATTGGGAAGCACCAGAATACAAGATGCCATGAACCCCAAGGCTTGAAGGACTGTCCTTGCAGTCAGCCTGGACCATAGAGACAATTGTTGGAAGTAAAGTGTAAGATTTCTTTGCTTGTCCGGGGTCAAAAAAGCCATCTGGGAGGCTGTATTCAGTCTCACACCCAGAAAGCACATTTCCTGAGAGGGTACTAGACTGGACTTTATTTCGTTCAAAGAATACCCTAGGCACCTTAACACTGCCATAACATACTGTAGATGGTGAATTAGCTTGTTTTTGTCTTGAGCAAGAATCAGGCAATCGTCCAAATAAGGATAAATTTGTATTCCTCTTAACCTTAAGAAGGCTATCACCGGAGCCAAAACCTTTGTGAACACCCTGGGCGCAGTAGATAAGCCAAAGGGCAATGCAGAGAACTGATAATGTAAAGTCCCAGCCCGAAAACGCAGGAATCTCCTGCAACTGGGCCTGATAGGAATATGAAGATAAGCCTCTTTGAGATCCAGAGTTACCATCCAGTGATCTTTGCCCAACAGAGGCAGAAGTTGTTGCAACGTCAACATTTTGAATTTTGGAATGTCCAGGTATGTGTTGAGGATAGATAAATCCAAAATTGGCCTCCAAGTGTTTCCTTTCTTTGGTACAAGAAACAGGCGAGAATAAAATCCTAGGCCCACTTCTGACAGAGGGACCTGCTGTATAGCCCCCATTTAAAGAAGTAAAGAAATCTGTTTGTGAGCCTCCACCCTTTGCTGAGGAGGAACGTCTGGCATGCCTTTGAAAGGAGGCAATGTGTGGAAATAAAACTTGTAGCCTCGGTCTATAATGTCCAACACCCATTTGTCCTGGGTGACTAAAAGCCAGTTTTGCCTGAAGAGTGCCAACTTTCCTCCAGAGGAGCTGCCAGACAGGAAGGATCTGGCAGCTGAAGATGCAGGTCATTGGGTCTGTTTACGAAAGGACTGGCCCCTGCCCTCACCTGTAGATTGTGCAGGGGAACTCCACGTTCTAGGCCTGAAAGAACCCTGAGCTCTGCCCCTACCACGTCTAGATCTGCCCCTAGACTGTAAATCAGAAGAAGGGTAAGCCCATCCCTTAGTAGGCCAATTTCTGCTAAACTTAGGGGGCTGCACCTGCAAAAAGTCCTTAACAGTCTGCATAGACTTAGCTTTGTCTTCCATTTTCTTTAAGACTGACTCCACAGGAGAACCAAACAAAACTTCAGACTGCAGAGGAGCATCCAAAATTGAGCTTTAACATGCTCTGACAAGTTCTGATCCTTAAGCCAGGCGTGCCTACGAATAACTGATCCAGTGGCAGCCACCCTGGAAGAAGCCTGTAAAGCATCGAAACCACACTGCAAAGAATGCTTACCCACCTGATCAGAGGCATGAACCAAATCCTGTAATTCCTTACACTCTATGCCCTCTGCCAAAGCATCTACCTTAGATTTTAACTGAGTAAGGAGAAAATTCTGGTACTTCAACATATGAAACTGGCAATTCAAAGCCCTCATTGCTAGAGTGGAAGAGGTATACACTTTTTTACCCCACCTATCCAAAGCTCTAGAATCTTTATCCATAGGAACTGGATTCTTTACAACAGAAGCCCTGACACCCTTAGGTCCCTGGCTAATAGTTTCTGGGTCAGCCCTTGGGCTCTTATACAGATATTTATGAGCCTCTGGCACTCTGTAATACCTATCTGGTTTAACTGGTGCAGGAGGCAAAGAGTCTGGATTAAGGGAAGCCTCAGAGAAAACATCCTGAACAACATCCAAAACAGGAGGTATAGCCAAGGGCCGATGTTGTGGTAAAAACAAAAATTCCCTAAGCCTCTTTCGGGAATCTGAGAAATCCTGACCTTCCCATCTAAAATGCTCCCTCATAGAATGCAGGGTTTCTGAAAAAGAAAAATCCTCTGGAAGAGAAGCAGAAGGACTGGAATCCTCTGCGTCTGAATCAGAATAAGGAGGAAAATCCTGAATGTCTTCAGCCGAAGACTCTGAGTAATCTGAAGCATGTTCCAAACTTTCCACCTCTGGCTCCACCCTAGGCCTCTTATCTGGAGGGGGCATAGAACCCCTGATTAAGGAAATCAAATCTTCTGCCATTTTAAGCATGTGTTTTTTAGGTACAGAACCTGCAGAACTAGGACTGACACCAGAGGAAGACAAACCAGGCCTGACCTTGGAAGGTACCTTAGAGACAGAAGGGGAAGGCCTAACCACCTTATGCAAAGAAGGGAGTACAGCAACCTGAGAGGCCCCCTCAGCCTGACCCGACTCCTGAGAGGCCACATCTTGCAAAATTAACGGCTCCTCCTGAGACTCAGCTGAAACCTCGGCTGGATCCACAGATTCCACCGTAGTTTCTAAAGAACCGGCGTCCGGAACGGACGACTCATCCTGCTTGGACTTTAACGACTTTTCCTTGCGCTTCTTAGCGGTAGCGGGCATCGGGGGATCCGACGGCATATTGTAATTACACCGCCATCAAGACAAGCCTAGTGCAATCTAACCTACGTTTAATGGTGTGCTTATTAAATCTAGCACAAAAGCGACACCCGACTACGTCGTGCTCAGGCCCCAAACAAGGAATACAGAGAGAGTGGTAATCCCTATGCGGTATCTGTTTCCCACAAGAAATACAATTATTCACTTTTTCTGACATCCGGAATTAACTGAGGCAAGAAAAAACAAAAATATTCCCCAACGGGGTACTTAGCCCAACTTGGTTTTCGGTCTGAAACTCAGAATACGAAACTTTCAGAACGCCGAACGGCACTTGCAAACGCTGCTTCTGCTTCGGACCATGCGGCAAGAAAGACTGAGGATATGACGTCGGTCATGCGCTTTAATACCATGGCGTACTGACGTCAGATCTGAGCGACCATGACCGACGCCAGCCTAACACTTTGGTATTCGGGCCGACCGAGGACAGCGGACTACCCACAGGTTATGACTGCAGCAATGTGAGATGAAGAACATGGAGGAATTTCCTCCCTCTGTCACCTGTAACCCTGATGAATGATTTTCAGAACCCTTTTCTGAAACAATCTGCTGCCAAAGAGAAAAAATGGAGATTCAGACTTGCTGGAAGAGAATAGGGGCCAGGGTGGGAGGGGGTCACAATGTCTCTTGAACAGTCATTCAGACTTGGACTGTCCTTGGTTTTGGGAGACTTGAGAAATTTTGGAACCCCGTTGCAACTTTCTTAAATGTCAGTTTACCTGAATTCTGTTGAGAATGTTTATTATGTTTTTTTTTATTATTACCAAAACTGGGTGAGGAAAATGAAAATCTCTTGGACAATTTGGAAAAGGTAGGCTGAACAATCTTACAGCTTCCCTGGATCAGCTTGCCCCTTCCATCACACTTTTTTTCCAAAAACATTTTTATTTTGTTTTCATTATAAACATTTGAAATGTACACAAATACAATAAAACAATAACAAAACTATTTACAATATTTACATTCATCGATAAATAATCATTTTATCCATGCGAAGTTATCAATATTTGTTCATAAGGTTTTCCAATTTTTGCCATGCTATTTTTATGAGCAAAGTTATGAGTCCTACAACAAATGGTTTACAGTTCTTTTTTTAACTACAGCTTTTGCTAAATTAATAAATTCTTTAAACATCAAATCTTGTTTACTTTACCAGTTCAAAGTAATAACTTTTCTGGCAATTGCAAGAACTGACCAGGGTAACTGAACCTGAGACTTGGGTATTACATTAGGTATAGGAACACTGAATTAGAAATATAACAGTTATCAGACCATAAAGCCTTTACAAAACATCTGAAGTCTTTCCAGTATTGAACAACATTTCTACATTCAATGAACATGTGAACCCAGTTGGCCTCTAGTAATTCATCACATTTCCAACGTTTGCTTTCACTGTTTTTGAGTACAAGACTTATTTTATGTGGAGTATAAAAACTCCTATTCATAAATTTCCATGTATACAATCTCCAGTATAAAGAATAACACCATACGAACAGTTTTTTGGATTCATCAGATATTTGTTCTCCTTTAATCTTTACATAGAAATTCCAAAAATCGGAGTCAAACTTTAGAGCGTGTTCAAGACACCTAATAAAAAGCTGGATCAAACTAGATATAGATTCAGTCTCTAGGTTGAGTGATACTCTCATTTTGTTTTCTATAACCTGCCGTAATAAGTGTATAAACAACCGTCTTGACTATTATCAAAACTACAAAGAAGGGAGTTTAGTGGTTTAATACTCTTATTTTCAATAAACTGATGCCAGAATATCAAGTTATTTTCCTTTAATTTTTGCATCGCATTGATGTTGAAAGAATATAGGCAATCAGGGGAGTATGCTATAGGGAATAAGAAATAGGAATTGTTTAATGTTACAATTACAATCAATTATATTTTTAAAGTTATCAAATATTTGATTAATGCCATAAGAAAATGATCAAACTTCTTATTAAATAAACAAAATTCACGTAAAAGCCAATGAACTCTACTTATTCTGTACTGTTACTTAAATTGATTTTCTATAGTTCTGACATCAGTTATATGAATATCCTGTATTATTTTCCAGCCAGATATATAGGTAGGTGACATCCAATGTAATATTAGATTAATTATAACTGATGTGGAATAAAGATCTAAGCTAGGGAATGCTATCCCATTACTATTCCAAGCTCTAATGTGCCATTTATATGCAATCCTAGGTTTTAAGGGGAACCATAAAAATTTAAGTAGCATGGAATCTAATTTTATAAATACGTTTTTGAGAGGGGGAAGTATCAATGACTGTATATAAAACAAAATGTTAGGTAAAATTATCATTTTAATTAAGAGAGCCTATCCTCCATTGTGAAGAACATTTTATTCCATTTTTTGATTAGTTCACTAATGGTGGTTATTAAATTATTATAGTTTAGTTTAACAGACTCTTTCCATGTATTCTTCATACTAACACCCAAATATTCTAATACATCATTCTCCCAATTAAACATGCTATTCTCTCTTAGGTTTTTGTTGATCTTTTTTTAATTAGTAATTTTTTGGATTTATTATGATTAAATTTAAGCCCAGAAATTCTTTCAAACTTGCTTAAGGTATTTACAACAACATGCAAAGAACCATCAATATCACCAACGTTAACAACATATCATCAACAAATAACTGTACCTTAGGACAATAGTCCTTAATAACTTGAAAGCCTTTTATTTTTTGCTTGTTTCTGATATATGTAGCAAAAGGTTCCATTGAAAGAGCAAACAATAATGGTGACAATGGACAACCTTGTCTAGTTCCCTTGAAGATTTCTAGTGGTGAGGATAGTCATGATCTGATTTTAACACAAGCTTGTGCCCCACTATAAATTTTCATTAATAAGTTGACAAAGTCTGAGGAGAATTCAAAACCAATCAGAATTCTTTGTAGATAAGACCAACTAATAGAATCAAAAGCCTTTTTTATGTCTAGGCTTATAATAGTTAGTTGTTTTTTTTGTATTTGCATGCGATGTCTATTAATGATAGTATTTACATGCGATGTCTATTAATGATAGTAATTTAATAATGTTATCTTGTACTTTTCTATGAAGAATGAACCCTGCCTGATCATTATGTATTAGATTAGGTAATATTTTCTTTATCCTATTAGCTAATATTGTCATGAAAATTTTATAATCAGTGTTTAGTAACGGAATTGGCCTATATGAATCACAAGATCTGGGGTCCTTACCTTGTTTTAAAATGTGGGAGATAATTGAATATTTCCACAATGGGGGTGCTAAACATTTTTGCTTAACCATAGTAAAGGCACTCATTTTCTTTAATATATTCAGGAAAATTCTTATATAGTTCAGGAATTATTCCATCCAGTCCTGGAGCTTTATTATCTTTAACATTTTTTATTGGCTCTTTCACTTCTGTTAGTGTTATTTGTTTATTAAAAATGTAATTTTGTTGCACTGACACCTTAGTAGTTATATTTTTTGAATAAAAGTATTTATTACATTATCTGTCTCCAAAAGTGGTGTATTATTTATATCTTTATAGTAGTTTTTGAACACTTCTAATATGCCCATTAAGTTAGGTGTACTCTTAACTGAACCATCACTTTTATATTTAAATCTCACTAATAAGATTTTGATGGTTTATTTTTTTTTTGGATCTTACCGCTATTTTATGTAGACATTTAGGATTTACAGCATAAGACTGTAATTTCAGTTTTTTCCAGGTTTATGGCTACCTTATGATTCAGAACTTCTAAGTAGGTTTGATTTAACTTAGTAATTTTGTTTTGTGCTACTTTAATTGGTTTTGCATCCATTTTTATCTTGTCTATGTTTTTTGTAAGTCTAAAAGCTCTTTGTCCCACTCTCTCCTTTCTTTAAGGTACCAAGATTTTATTCTAATATATATATATATATATATATATATATATATATATATATATATATAAACTTTAAAGGTGTCCCATAGAATAGTATCAGTCAACTTCACCATTATCATTTGTTTCTATAAACAGGTCTATTTCGTTCATTATCCATTCCCTAAAGTCTTTTAACTTAGTAATGTAAGCAGGAATTCTCTGTAAAAATCTTAACTCATCTGTATGCATAGTTAATGTAAAATGTATAGCTTTATGGTCTGAAAGTGGACAAGTCATTATAGACACAGCACTTATTTTTGAGTATATACTATTTGACACAAAGACCTTATCAATGTTTGTGTACCAAATTGATATGAATAGTAAGTACAGAATAAGGAATAATGTAATAGTAAGTACAGAATAAGGAATAATGTTCTCTTAGACCATGTATACCTTTAAGGTTCATCTGGTTTGTAAAGTCACAACTTCTTGGCTTGTGATGTCAGTTTTACTTTACTATTTTTAGAAGTATCATTGCCTGATAATAGGCAGTTAAAATCACCTGTTGCTGTAATTTCCCCTTTTGCTTTTAAAGTAATCAGGTCCAGATATTTCTCAACATATTTAGTACTTAGTCCTGCTATCCAGTATGTATTAATCAAAGTATAATACTTCCTATTTATTTCCAAAATAACCATGCTTAGCATCCCATCTTTATCGGAAATTGTATCTATAATTCTTGGCATAGTATAACTATTTTTCCATAGAATAAGAGTGCCCCTTTTCTTAGTCTTAAAACATGAATCAGCCAGAATGGTATAGCCATTAAATGAGTATTTTTGTAGGTCTTTTTTTAATAGATGGGTTTCCTGCAAAAAGATGATGTGGGCTTTATGCATTTTGATATATTTAAGCAAACCAGCTCTTTTGACATTATTGTTCAAACCATTAATATTTAATGATAAATATTTGTAAGCCATTGACTATAATGTGTATGTTGTTACTTACTGTAAGACCTTTCTTCCGCGTTGACTTGAAATCTACTGAAAACTTACTTCTCATAGATGTATAATGTGTATTAAGCACTACTTTCAAAACCCCAAAACTATTTACAAACACATACGTGAAACAAAGTTTCTGGTTTAGTTAAAAACTTAACTAAACCATCCATCTACCACCTCTCCAACACCAAAAGACAGACATTATCCATCTCTGCTTAGAAGAGCATAAAAACAAAAAAGAAAAGCATTATGAGTCCATGAAATATACATTAAAATGACAGTGTCCAATATAACTGAAGCTAGATGAATGTGCCACATATAATAATAGCACCTCTGATACACATATATGTCAGAAATGCACATCAAAGTATGTATAAACATTAAAAGCTGAAGGTTAAGAAGATTGCCAATATTTCCAAGACTTTTTAAGAAACATCAGATGTTTTAACCAATTTGTCAGTCATCTAAGATTTTTCATGTAAGGATCTGTTTTGTATGTATGTATATGTATATATATATATATATATATATATATATATATATAATATATATATAATATATATTATATATATATATATATATATATTATATATATACATGTATGTATGTATGTATGTATATATATATATATATATATATATATATATATATATATATAAAACACTTACTAAAAAAAAGCCTTACAACCCTCTATTTAGTTACTAAATGTTTAGTTATACAACACAAATCCGATGTTTATATGCATAATGAGTTTTCTAATGCAGCATCCTAGTTCATTTGATGTCATTTAGTTACTAAAAGTGTCACTGAATCTGCAGAATGTCTGCATCTATAAAAGAACATAGGTATTTTCAAAGGAGTTAAACACTTATCAGAACTAATTATTTACCATTTAAAGTATCTAAGTGAAGGATAACAGAATTTCAAGAGAAAAGAATTCTAAATACAGCCATTTAACAAGTTCAAAAGGTCAAGTGATGTCAACACTGTTTCCTCAAGCTGCAGCTTCATAGACTTGTTAAAAAGTATCTAAATAGGCTCATGCACAGCAGAGGTGGTCTCTTGTGAGGAACAAAGTATTTTCGGCAGGAAATCAAATCTTGAAGCTTTTAGTTTACAAAAAGCAAAAATAATTAAATAAATAAAATAAAAAAACACTCAAGCTGCCTTGTCAGCGGATGTCATGAATCTCCACAATGAGAACAGTCACACAACCAGTTTCCTCACAAAATATCAACATCATGAAAAAATTAATCCTTTCATATAAAAAAACTGCTATTTAGAAGCGGTCTCAAATCAGAAATCATTTTATAACATTTCAATCATTTACCCACCAATTAACCAGACCAAAAAGAAAAAAAGAACCTAGTATACAACTTATATTTAGCAATCTATAAAACACCAAATGTACTGTATTAATGTTTATGTGTATCTAAACAAAGAGTCTAAAACATCAAGTTAGAAACACTAATCAGAAACATATTGTTACCCCACCACTGACCCACTAGAAAAAATGCACTTTTGGTATTAAGTCAAATTATACTATTACTGAAGAATTAGAAGACATATATCATATGTAGTTATTTAAAAGGGAAAAGTATGTAAAGTACTGATAGTGGGGAAAAGAGAGAAAATTAACATTTGTAACAAAAAGGAATAGGAAGAGAGAGAGAGAGAATGTTATTTAAATACTTATTACTATATGTAATTAGAAAAGGTAGCTATAGAAAGAAAAAGAGAAAGTTAATAATAAAGATGATTCATATTACCTTACCGTATAGAGATTTTCCAGAATCAAATATATTATGATTCATAAAACAAAGCATTTAAAATTGTCCTCTACTTTCTTAGTTTTGTTTGCTCCTTCCCTCACAGACCATCCACTTTTGTTGCCTGTAGCTTCAAACTCTGGGATGACCATTCAATTTCTTCTATGCCCAACAGTATTTTCTTCTTTTGGATAAATTCTACTGCTTCTTGTAGGGAATTAAAGATCTTCACTCCTTCTGGCAAGGTGATTTTTATTTTTGCAGTAAAAAGAATTTGAGCTTTAATATTGGCTTTTTTCAATGACTTAATTAGAGGAACACACTCCTTTCTTCTGGATATGACTGTAGAGGTGTAATCATTGCCAAAACTAATAACTTTTTCACCCATCTTGATAGGGGAATTAGTCCAAGCTGATTTCAGCACTAAGTTCTTGTCTTGTGAGGAAAGAAATCTAACTAATATAGACCTGGGGTTAGATGAACTCAGAGACGAAGATGGATTTACCAGGGACAGATGAGACCATTCAATTCCAAAAGAGTGGGATTCAGGCATGTTTAGTGCTGATGAAAACCACTTACTGGGGAACTGAATTATGTTAGCACCCTTTTCTTTCTCTGGAATTCCATATATTCTTGTTATTCCTCCTTGATCAACTTTCAAGGTCTTCCAGTTTCCAAGCCTGGCGTTTTGTTTCATAAGAAATTCATTGTGATGTTATTTTTTTGTCACTCTAGTACCCAGGTCAGTTAATGTTTCCTCTAAGGCAATATTCTGTTCAGATTGTTTTTTTTTACTATTTCATTAAGAAGTTCCAGTTGTTTACTGCATTCTTGTTTGACGATACACATTTTGTTTTCAAATTTGTCCAGTTTAGCGACAGTTCTTGGATGCTTGTTATTATAAGATGTAGTGACAGTTCTTGGATGTTTGTTATTATAAGATGTAGTTCTTTCTTCACTGCACTCTCCTGGTGTGGGTTCTTCGAGTTGCTCATGTTGACATCTCTAGTAGAAAAATTCTTGACAGGAATAATTAAAAGATTGTCTTGACTATGTATTAATTTTTAGAATACAATAAAGAGTCTATGCTAATCTATATTTTAGTATACTTTTAGTTAGATTTTCCTAAAAATTAAAGTTCATTTCCTGTCAGGATATTAAAATCAAAGCAGAGCTATGGATTTCTGCTGCTAGCAGACTGGCATCTTGGCCACGCCACTTCATTACACTTTTCGATTACCTCTGTAGCATGCCAAACAGTAAAAGTCTATCCAAGGGAGAATTTAAAATCTCCAAAAGTTACCAATAAATACGATGCTAAGTGCTCGAAAGTACCTCCAGGCAGCAAAATGAATAAAAATCCACAGTTTATTTACAAACCACACGATAAAAATAAACGCTCTCATTTTTAAGTCATCTGGGAGATTCCAAGAATGCAAGCAAGCAGACCTCCTTAAAACAGTATCAGTGGCTATAGGCCTACAAGAAGTATCAAAAGAATCAAAAACACACTGCAAATGAGTAGTGGCTGTGTAACAGAAAAAAACTAGGATATGTAAAGCATTTTTTTTCTTCACAAGAAGAAAAAAGAAGTTATGTACTCACCATAATGTTCCGAGTAGTTATACTTCATTGTTCTGCAACCTGTGGGTATATGGATCCGTATCGGATCAGAGCCAGAAACTTTTTTCTAGCATCTGCTCCAAGCTCCTCCCTTTACCCATAATGCCCTACCATCTCCTATCTTCCCTCAGATCGAGTCTGCTGCAACTAAAAACATAAGCAACTCAGCCCAATGAACCAAAACTGAAAAGACAGGACAAAGTCCAGGGGGCAGAGGGAGGGAATGTTGCAGAAAAATGAAGTATAACTTCTCAGATGGAACGTTATGGTGAGTATATAACTTCATTATCTGAAGTAGTTAACTTCTGCAACCTGTGGGACAGAGTCCCCAGCTACATCAATCCTCAAAGGCCCTTATGGAAGGATATTCCTGAGCACCGTAGAACCAAAGGATGCTCTACCCCCTAGAAATCAGATCTAATTTGTAATGGGAAATGAAGGTATGTAAATTGGCCCAAGTCACTGCTGCACAAATGTCGTCCAAAGGCACCCTAGACCAAAAGGCAGCAGAAGTCGCCATGGACCTGGTAGAGTGAGCCTTAACAATACCAGGAGGAGATAAACCTTTTGCTTTGTAAGCATGTGAAATGCAAAGAGTGATCCATCTGGCCAAAGAAACTTTAGAAATAGCTTTTCCCAGAAATGCTTTGGAAAAGGAAACAAACAATTGGTCAGTCTTGCGGAAAGACTTTGTTCTATGAAGATAAAAACAAAGCTGTCTATGAACATCTAACAAATGAAGTTTGTATTCACCTTTATTTTAGAACTCAGGGAAGAAAACGGGCAGATTAATGGACTGGTTTAGGTTTGCTTCAGATGCCACTTTGGGTAAGAAGGAAGGATTAGTACTGAGAGAGACCCTATCCTTGTGGAAGACCAAACACGGAGGCACGGCAGACACAGCTTGAAGCTCAGAAACCCTCCTAGCAGATGTAATGGCAACTAGGAAAGCGGTCTTCCAGGACAAAAGAGGCTAAGGCAATGTTGTCTTCACCAACATGAAAATTAGAAATGGCTGCCAATTGTACTGTCACTGTGGAGGAACTAGCTCCTTGCTGAAAAATGCCAGACAGGAAATCCAACACCGCTGGAACAGGGGCTGTAAAGGGATCTAGCTTTCTCTGTGAGGCCCAAATGGAAAAGCTCTTCCATTTACTGCGATAAGTTTCCTAGTGGAATCTTTATGAGAAGCCACCAGAATGGATTTTACCGGGGATGAAAGAACGGGAGTCCTGGCAATCAACGGAACTGGAGCAACCAGGCTGTCGGCTTGAGGCTGCCCAGATCAGGGGGACGGGCCCCCGGCAGATGGGAGATTAGATCCGGGCAGGGATCCAGAACCCAAGGGGGAGCTAAGAGATGAGACCAAAGGAATGGGAACCAAACCTGACGAGGCCAGAACGGGACAATGAGGATAACTTTGCACTGCAGTCGGCAAGCTTTCTGAAGAAACTTCAGATTGAGTGGCAATGGTGGCTAAGCATACAGAAGCCCGGGGGGCCAAGCATGGACTACAGCATCTCTGGGGACTTCCCCTGGTGAGGGAATCGGAGCGAAGAACTCGCTGCACTTCGCGCTGGAAGGAGATGCGAAGAGATTGCAGCAAGGCTGACCCCATGCAAGGAAGATCTCCTCTGCTACTGACCCTTTCAGAGACCACTCGTACGGCATCAGAATAGCCCAACTTAATCTGTCCGCTAAAATGTTGGAGCACCCCGGGATGTGCGTTGCTATCAGAAACTGACTGGTGGAGATCGCCCATTCCCCACACTCTCATGGCCTCGCGACATAGGGTGTAGAACCTGGTTCCCCCCTGTTTGTTGATATACCAGACAACCGACATGTTGTCTGACTGAATTGCAATCAATCCGAGAGGAAGGACAGTGTGAAAGGCTTCCAACACTAAATGCACTGCCCTCATCTCTAGAACATTTATGTGCAACTTGATCTCTGACTGGGACCACGAGCCTTGGACTGTCCTTCCCAAACAGTGTCCCCCGCACCCGAGTTGGGAGGCGTCTGTGGTTCACTGTGGCTTGGACTGGAGATGACGCGAAGGGGCGTCCTTCCGATATCTCCGGTGAACTTAACCCCCAAAGAGAAGATGTCATGCAGACATAACTGATCTTGATCAGAAATTCCATGTGCAGGTCTAGCCAAGACCACTGAACAGCCAGAGTCCATTGAAGAACACGCATATGAAGGCACGCACAAGGGAGACTCGATATGGAGGTAGCCATGGAGCCCAGAGCACCTCGCTCGCCTTTGGAGACTTGGAGTTCGCTATCTAAGTTATGTGGCACCTGAGGTGTAAGATCCTGTCAGGAGTTAAGAATACCTTTATCTGCAAAGTGTCCAGCCATGCCCCAATGAAGTCTAGAACTTGTACTGGTTGCAAATGGGATTTCTGAACACTGACTGTAATTCCCAGTAGATCTGCCAACAGAATGAAGTAATCTCGGGCCAGACACAGGTGATGTTTGTTGGGTGCAGCTAAGAGCTAAGTTGTCCAGGTATGGAAACACCTGAATACCCTGAAGCCTCAGGTGAGCCACTACAACTTCCATTACCTTGCTGAACACCCTGGGGGCTGTGGTGAGACCAAAGGGTAGGGCTCTGAACTGAAAATGACTGGCTCCCAGCCGGAAGCGCAGAAACCTCCTGGAGCTTCTGTGTATTTTGATGTAGTAGTAAGCATCCTGGAGGTCTAACGAGCACATTCAGTCACACTCTCGGAGATAAGGTAGAATGTACTGTAGGGTGACAATCTGGAATTTCTGTTTGGCTACAGACAGGGTTTAATGTTGACAGGTCTAGAATGGGCCTGAGGTCCCCTGTCTTAAAAAGAACCTTGAGTAGACACCTGATCCGGACTGATCGGTGGGGGGGGGGCCTGTTTGATGGCTCGTTTGAGAAGCAGCTTTGAAACCTCTAGAGCTGCGGCCTCTCTGTGAGTGGGTGGAACATCCAGGAGGTGTTTTGGAATATTTGGAGGGGCAACAAATGGGATAGTGTAACCTCTGGATATTATCTGTAACGCCCAGCAATCTGTCATAATGGACTGCCATGCTGCTGGATGTAAGGACAATCTTCCCCCAACTGCCTCCAGAGTAGGACAGTCAGGCAACCCCTCAGGGCTGCTGACCGGGTCTATCGGAAAAAGGTTCCCTAGACCCAAAATTCCTGGAATCCCCTCTACCTCTGGGTCAGCGTCAATCCTGTCCCCCTCTGCCTCTGGGGGAATAGTTGTCCTGAGAATCCCAGGAAATCTCAGATTTTCGGAACCACATCTTCTTCTGCCCTCTTTGATTCCTAGAGAAGGACCGCTGAGGGTTAGAGAAGCGGATCCCGACGGCATCAAAGTCTTCCCATCCTTTTCGCTCTGGACAAGTGTGTCACGTACTGTCTTCCCAAAAAGGAATAACCGTCATAGGGAGCATTGATAAACGACACCTTGAAAGGGTCCACGAACTGACACAATCTGAGCCAGGCATGTCGCCTCATGGCTATGCCTGACCCAGCAGCCCTAGCTGCTCCTTCCGTACCATGGGAAAGAAGCCGCATCGACGTGTTTGAGACTGACTTCAGAGTAGACATTTTTGCAGAGAACAACTGTCTATCCTGCGGTGGTAAAGACTCTGGGGGCGACTCAGCGAATTCCAAAGCAAGGTCTCGCTGAAGCCGGATCACATGTGCCAAATAATTCAGCGCACGGATTGAAAAGGTCGCTGAGGAATAGATGCGATTCCCAAACCTATTCACCAACCTTGACTCCTTGTCTGGAGGGTGGACTGAGGAACACTCCTGTGCTAGTTCCTTCTTTGTGGCCGCTGCAACCAACATAGCGTCAACTGCGGCTCCTTTTGACCAAGGTTGTCTGTCGGAAGAGGAAGATAAAATTTTGTCAGAGCATTTGGTGATGGGCTCTATTGTGTCAGGCTCCTTCTATGCCCATGTGGCGATAAGGTCCACCAAGGGGTCCGCTGGCGGGGACACCCAGGAAGTAGATGGGCTCGTGCCAAAGGCCTCCAGGAACACTGACTCATCCCCAGAAGGTTTTGGGGCTAACCAACCTCCCCTCTGGCGGAGGATCTTCATGATTTCTCCGAAGGAGACGTCTTCTGGAGGTGACCTGGGGGAACCTTCTCCTTCATCTAAGTTAGTGTCCATAGTGAGAGACTTGGGGGAATCCAAGCGCCTCCTTTTGCACTTGCGCTTATGGTGACCCTCTTCAGTGGGACTCTCAGAAGGGGATTCGTAACCGCAGGGGTTTCCTCAGGGAAATTAACCTGGGGATCCTCTGGCACTGACTGTCCCTAAGACAGGATGAAGGGAGTTGTCGCCAAATCCAGGGGGCCTGGGTGGAATCTGAGGGGATGGGCTGGGGTCTCAATCCCTGGGAGAGAACCCTCTCCACCACTTCGAAGGCCGAGGGAGAGCGGACCTCCTTAGCACCCAGCAAGGAAAACGCCCTCCCCAGATCTGAAACGGGGACCGGAGCCGAAGCAAGGGTAGCCTGAGGTCTGAGGAAATGGGTTGGATCTGAAAAGGTCAGAGCCAAAGAATCCACTTCCTCGGGTCCGACTCCCTGTCCGCGGCTCCGAGAGTCGCTCAGATCCAACAAATCAGATCAGAGAAACTCAAGGTAATAGCTGGAGTCGAGGTTGGAGGAACCGTCGGCGCCGAGCTACCAGCTCCGAAAATCCTCGGATCCAAGAGCCCCGAAGCACGGATTGGGGAAGGAGAGATGGGGCGGAAAAAAGGCATGGAGGTCCCCCCTCCAGAGGGAGAGGGGCCTGGCAAGACTCCCATCTGTATTTAGGTCTGAATGAATCTCCACATCATCCTGTCCATGTCCGATAAACTCCGAGTCGACCTCAAAGAGCCACCGACGCGGATCTGGCTGGTCTGCGCAATGGGGAGGAAGGCCTCTGGTCCGAGTGTTCCAACGGCTCCGGTGAGAAACGAGGAGACCGGAGCCATGGAG
The DNA here is from genome assembly GCF_019279795.1 of Protopterus annectens. Taxonomy (NCBI): domain Eukaryota; kingdom Metazoa; phylum Chordata; order Ceratodontiformes; family Protopteridae; genus Protopterus; species Protopterus annectens. The sequence continues at coordinate 360,355,696 of NC_056734.1, forward strand.
AAACAGGCCTCATGGCCTTAGAAGGGGGATTACGAAAGAGTTCCCTGTCCGGGGATCTTTTGCGATGTCTGTCCTTTCTCTTGTTGCTATCCTCTCAGCACCTTTCTTTGTCTTTTTCCCTGTCGGCTATGCTGACTGTAGATTTGTCTTTTTAAGACGCATCACCAGAAGAAGAGGGAGGTTGAGGTTGAGCACTAGAAACAGAGGCCGTGGCAGATTCCAGCATGGAAGTGGGGAGAAGGCCTTTGGCTACTAACTTGGCCTTCCAATCCCTAAAGGCCATAGGAATGAACCCGGTGCAGATAGCACATTGAGTGGACAAATGTGCCACTCCCAAGCAAATCACACACAGAGTGTGACCATCAGCCGGGGAGAGCTTATCGCCACACTCTGTACATTTCTTGAAAACAGATTTTGGCTGATCAGCCATGGCCCTGCACCCAAAAGGAAAATACTACCTACCAGAAAAAAACATACACAAACACAGGTAGGGGAAGGGCAGGCCTAACAACTACTCTACCAAGTTAACAAAACATTTTTATTTATTTATTTTTTTAAACCAATGAACAAGCAATACACTAAACAGGGGGAAGGGGAAAAAAAATCACTCAAGACACACACTAGATTTAAGTATTAATAACACTTACTATCCCTAAGCTCAGAGCAAAGGAGACCACGATGCACACTACTGGCGTGACAAACGAGATCTGGTGAGATAGGAGATGGTAGGGCATTATGGGTAAGGGCAGGAGCTCGTAGCTTGGAACAGATGCTAGAAAAAAAGTTGCCGGCTCAGATCTGATATGGATCCGTATACCCAGAGGTTGCAGATAAATTGAAGTTAACTACTTCAGATCTGTAGATAAAACATTCCTCAAACTTTCACAATATATTAGCACAAACTAACATATAAGCCTGACAATTTAAAATTCTGAAAATCAAAGTTGCAGAAGTATACACTTTTTCCCCATACCTGTCAATACATTTTCCCATCTTTATTAGAAAGAACAGGATTGGAAGGACTGATGAGAGTGTCTCTCCCTTGCCACTGAGGGACTAACAGCTGCGGAGGACTTAGCTAACCTCTGGTCCACAGCGACTGTAGGTGCTACATCAGAGGGTTTGGAGCAAAAGATGAGTGGTCTGAGGTACAAATGGCCACAGCAAAGTTACCCACCTGCAGCTGAAGCAAATTGCTAGCCTGCTATAGTGGCAAAGGCCAATTGCTTAACCTTTTCTTTTTGTGGCTGGAAAAAGAACCAAGAGTGGAACAGACCATCTGTTTCATGGTCAAGCCTGGGGAAATCAGCAAATGCTGGTTAATCTACCAGTCCACAGAAATTGCTTTTTGACAGGAAAAAAACATAGCACTTTCAAACACTATGGCAGGCCCACAAAGTAAAATTAAACACAATTTCTACACAGAAACTATATTAGCATTTAGTTTACATACTTTAAAACTGACAGAAAAAAAAGAGTGTTCCATTTTAAAAGTATGCTACAGTCTGTTAAAACACAGAGATGCCTAGCTTTAAAATAACTTTGCTGAAGAGGAAAGTAATAAAACATCAGTAAATTTAAGAAAATGCAAGTTTTTTTTTCTCCAAAAGAGAATTATCTCCAAAGCAAAGCATAAGCTGACTGTCAATCCTCAAAAGCCTCAGAGGAGCATACTCTTCAGTGGCAATAAAGCTCAGAAAGGCTTCATGCCCAAACTTGTCTTTTCGTCAGCTCAATTCAAGCTGCTTGACTGTTTGGGCACATGGAAGGTGCTGTGGGGCTTTGGAAGCTGGCCAGCTGTTATATCCTTGTCAGGATATAACCCATATAGCTAAGGCTACTTCAGTAGTGATCAATAAGAACATCCACATATTTTATAAAAAAATGAGGTAAAAATCTAGACATTCTGCAAAAATTGAGAGTTGAGAGGTATGGCACGCACTCACTCCACCTTCACCTCCAACACTCAGGATGCTTTTTCCAAAGCAATTCTTTCTGATGATAAATTAACTATTCAGCAAACTGAATTGCACCCAGCTTCAGATGACTCCTCTAAGGCATACTACATGTAGCGTCTCCAAGAACTACTTGCAATATTCCTACAACTGCTCCGGCCTGCACACATTTTAATATAATGGATACCACAAAACTTCGTTACTAAATACATATGTACTACATGCCTGAAATGGCCAGTCTGCATTTGCCAGTGGAGCTCTCAGAGTAATCTATTCTGATGTCAGAAGAGTACCTCAATCAGTCCTGCCACTTGACTAAGGCAAGTTTGAGCTTGAGTGAGCTCTGCTCACCTCTTCTCACATGCCCGAGATGAAGTAGTTCTCCACTACACCAGACAAGTACTGACAGAGCTACTGTTTTAGGCAGACAATCACACACTCCCCACACGAGCTTGTTCACTTCAGAGAAACAACCAACCAAAAATACATCATAATAGAGATTAACACCCTTGCATTCACTGTTCTATGCAGATGTGACGACTAAAAAAAAAGAAGTTATGTCTTACCATAACGTTCCATCCGAGTTGTTGATGATCTTCCAGTCATCACTGATGGGTTCGGAACCAAGTCGGCCTTATACCAAGCTCGTGTGCACCAAAAACTCTCGAGCTAAGCTGCTACCCACAATACCCTTTCACTCAGTTACCTCAGATCAAGTTTGCATGCAACATATAGAAGAAACAGAAAGTCAGAAACCATCTCTGCGCAGAAACCCTGAAACACCACAAAGACCCAGAAGATCCACCAGGTGCCTTCGGTGGGGGACGGTGGGAGGGTGTGATGACTGGAAGAAGATCAACAACGCAGATGGAACGTTATGGTAAGACATAACTTCTTTATCTGAAGTCGTTAATCTTCTTCCTATTCATCACTGATGGGCAGAATCCCAAGCTACTTGAAGAACCTGGGTGGCCCTTATGAAAGAACATTCCGGAGAACCATTCAGCCAAAGGTTGCTCTTCCCCTGGAGATCAGATCCAAATTGTAATGCTTAATGAAGGTATGGGGTTTAGCCCAAATGGCTACTGAACAGATGTCATCCATGGAGGCCCAGGAGTGGAAGGCAACATATGCTGCATTAGCCCTAGTTGAGTGAGCTTTGATTTGAGCAGGCTTGGGTTCATCCGTAAGCGAATATGAGAAGGTAATGCAATGCCTGAGCCATTTTGACAAAGTAACTTTAGATACTGCACACTCCATTCTAGGACCAAATTAGGAAATGAAAAGTTGGTCCTACTTGCGAAAGGACTTAGTTCTGTCCAGGTAGAAACATAGTTGTCTATGAACATCCAAATGAATGCAGGCAGTTTTCTCCCTTGTTTGAATAATTTGGAAAGAATACAGGCATTTCAATGGACTGGTTAATAGTGACATCGAAAACCACCTTGGGAGAAAGGATGGATTAGTACGAAGTGATACTCTGTCCTTATGGAAGATCAGATAGGGGCTCTTGATGCATAAGGCTTGCAACTTAGATATTCGTCTGGTTGAAGTGACCGCCACCAAAAACAAGGATTTCCATGACAAGACTTTTAGATCACGTGTCACAGCAGGTTCAAAAGGGGGTAGAGAGAGAGACTGGAGAACCTGGGACAGATCCCATGCTCCAACGGCTGTCTAATAGGAGGTCTGCTATGGAAAATTCCCTTGAGGAATGTCTTGCAAAGTTGGGAGGAAATAAGCGGGACTCCGTCTGAACCATTATGGAAGTTGGAAATAGCTGCAAAATGGACCCAAATGGTGGAAGCCGATGCACCATTGTCAAACAACTCAGAAAGATAGTGAAGAATAGTAGCTACAGGAGTTGAAAACAGATTTAGCATCCGATTATGCGACCAGATAGAGAATCTTTTTCATTTGTCCCTGTAAAGTTTTCCGGTGGATAGTTTATGGGAGGCCAGAATAATATCACGGACAGATGAGGAGAGGGTTTCCTGCCTGGTAACTAACGGAAGTGGAGAAGCCAAGCCGTCAGCTTGAGAGTGAATTGATTCGGGGGGTCAACCCTTGTGGGTGAAATATGAGGTCCTGACGAGTGTCTAGGATCCAAGGAGGTTGTAACAGGTGAAGTCGGAGGAAGGGAAACCACACTTGGCAAGGCCCGAAAGGGGCAATGAGGATCACTTTGCTTCTCAACCGAATAGCTTTCCTTAAAAAAAAGGGAGGATAAGCATAAAGGAGACCCGTGGGACAACCGTGGGTCAAAGCGTCTCTCTGTGACTTCCCGTGAGGGGGAAAGAGGGCAAAGTAGCTGCTGCATTTTGTGTTTGAGGGGGAGGCGAAAAGGTCGCAGCAAGGCTGGCCCCAACGGCTAAAGATTTCTGCCATCACGCTCGGACTGAGGGACCACTCATGAAGACGGAGGATACATCTGCTCAGCTTGTCCGCAATCACGATAGAGCTCCCAGGGATATGCGTTGTGATCAGAAAGCAGTTGGAAACTAACACCCAATACCAGATTCTCATGGCCTCGCGACACAGGGGATAAGATTTGGTCCCTCCCTGTTTATGTACCAGACGACGGACACGTTGTCCAACTGGACAGCAATCATTCCTGATAGAAGGAGTGGATGGAATGCTTGCAATGCCAATAGCACCGCTCAACTCCAGGACATTGATACGCAAATTGACCTCTATGCTGGGCCACGTGCCTTGGACTGACTTTCCCTGGAAGTGGCCCCCCACCCTATCAGGGAAGCGACTGTGGTCACTGTGGCATTGGGTTGGGGAGCCTGGAAGGGACGACACCAAAGATTTTCATCTGTACACATCCACCAGAGGAGATCTTCTTTGCAGGAGTTGGTGATGAGAATCTGTGAGCTCAAGGAATGAAGACTGGATGTCCCCTGGGACAGAAGGCGCCACTGTAGTAGTCTCATATGTAATCTGGCTAGGGGAACAATTGGGATGGCAACAGCTATAGACCCCAGCACCTGAAGAACTTCTCTTGCAGATACCTTCCTTCGACAGAGTATCACTTGTACTTGTGCCCTGTGCCCTTAATCTCTGTAGTCTGTGAGGGGGAAGAGAGACCAGACTTGTTTGAGTGTTGAATACTGCCCCTATAAATTCCAATTGTTGTGTGGGCTGAAGATTGGATTTTTCCCAGTGAATGGTAATGCCCAGCAATTCCGCTAGTGCTAGAGTGTAGTGGAGGGCTCTGACCAGGAGGCGCTTGGTGGGGGCAGAGAGGAGCCAATCGTCTAAATACAGAAACACCTGGAATCCCTGAAGTCTCAGATGAGCTGTCACCACTGCTATGCATTTCGTGAACACTCTGGGGCCATCGAGAAACCGAATGGCAGGGCTTTGAAGTGGTAATGATTGGCACCCAGCCGGAAGTGAAGGAGATTCCTGGAGGATTTACCCATTTTGATGTGGTAATACGCATCCAGGAGGTCTATCGAGCACATCCACACACTCTCCCGAAGAAATAGGAGGATGGACTGAATCGTGACCATGCAGAACTTGGTCTGAACCACTGATTTGTTTAGCTGGCTGAGATCCAAAATGGGCCTCCAGTCCCCAGTCCTTTTTGGCACTAAAAAGAATCTTGAGTAAAAACCGGATCAGCACTGGTCTGGGGGGACCTGTTGGATGACTTGTTTTTGACATAGCTTTCTTATTTCTGAAGCTGCTTCCTCCCTTTGACTGGGTGGAACATCGGGAAGACATTTTGGTGGTCTTGGGTAAGAGATTAGGGGAATGTGATAACCTCTAGAAATTATTCTCTGCACCCACTGATCGTTTGTAATAGAGTGCCAGGCAGCTTGATGCAGAGATACATGAGCCCCAACTGCTTCCAGAGGAAAGCAATCGGGCAGCACTTCAGGAGCACTGATAAGGTCATCCTGAAAAAGAATCCCTGGAGTCCTAATTTCGGGGACCCCCTCTGCACCGAAAGGGGAGTCTTCCATTATTGGAACCCCCTCTGCTTCTGGGGGAGTCCTCACCACGAGCCTCACGGAAAGGACCTTGAGACTTTTTGTGCCACATCTTTCCACTCCTCTGGTTCCTGGAAAAGGAGTGCTGAGGTTTGGAAAAACGTAGACCCAAGGCAGACAAGGTCTTCCTGTCCTGCTCGTACCTGGCTAATGTGTCCTTGACTTTAGAACCGAACAGAGTTGAAAGTTCGATAGGGGAGTTTAAAAAGGAAGACTTGGAGTCCGCAAGGTCAAAAATGCGCATCCAGGCGTGGCGTCTCATAACTATGCCTGCACCCGCAGCTCTAGCCACCCCTTCAGTTGCATGGGACAGCAACCTCATGGACGAGTAGGAAATTGACTCTAGGGTGGCAATTGGGAAGCAACTTTATCACATGCCCAGTCCGAAACTTGACCCGCGAGGGTTCCAGAGAGCTCAGTGATGAGATCTCTCTGGAGCCTCGTAAAATGTGCCAAAAAGTTCCTGACAGCAAAGGTCGCTGAAGCAAAAACTCACTTCCCTAACCTGTCCACTGCCTGGGACTCTCTGCTGGGCAGGTGGACAGCAGGACTGTCCTCTGCAAGATCATTTTTCATGGCTGCCACCACCACCATAACATCTACTGGCAAACCTCTAGACCAATGGGGCTGATCCCCTGGAGAGGAGAGTATCTTATCTGATCTCTGGGAAATGGCCTCAACGGTACTGGGATTCTTCCATGCCCACTGCACGATGAGCTTGACTAACTCATCGGCAAGGGGGGGGGTCACCCAAGAAGTAGAGGGCCGGGAGCGGAAGGCCTGCAGGAATACAGATTCCTCCGAGGAAGGGTTGGGGGGCTTCCAGTCACCCCTCTGCCTCAAAATTTCCAGGATATCTCCAAATAAGACATCATCAGGGGGTGACTGTGGGGACCCTTCCTCATCATCGTAGTCCGTATCTTCAGTGAGGGAATCCTCTGGGGAGTCCATGTGTTTCCTCTTACATGCCCATTTCCGAGGAGGTTCTTCGTGGGAGCATCCGAAGAAGACTCAGAAAGGGAAATACCCTGTACAGGGGTTTCCTGGGTCTTTCGCTCTCGGTGTCTAGGAGGGTTGGCCTTTGATAGCTGCAGCTCTGAGGGAACGGGTGGTAGATCCGATGTAGGAGGATTGCTCGAAGCAAGCACCCTCTCCATCACCCGGAAAGCAGGCCTGCCTGAAGAGGAATGGGAGCCCGGAAACGTAAAAGACAATTTCGGAACCGGAGTCTCACCCCGCTCTACACAGCCCGCTCCTGGAGACAAAGCCTCAAGCAAAACCGGGGCGGGAGTCACCCTCGGACCCGAAGATAGAACCGGTGAAACAACCGGAGCCGTGGCTGGAAAAATAAGTTATGTACCTACCATAACGTTCCATGTTAGTTGTCTTCTCGCCTTCTTTCTTCCTGGTTGGGTTAGGAGCCAATCCTCGGCTCCGACTCGGCCATCTTCAAAAGCTCGAGAGCTACATACTGGCTCAAGGGCACCCCATATCCCATGATGCCTGGTGCTAGATACCCAGATCTCGTTTGGTAAGACTAACTGCAGACATAATAAAGGAAAGGATCCTATCCTGGAATATATAAAACCTCCAGAGGGGCTACTAGACAGAAAGGAATAGCCAGAGAAGACTCAGCCAGCGAACAAACACCACAAAGAACTCTTCTCGGTCAACAAGGATAGGGGGATGGAGGGTGAGACGCAAGAAAGAAGGCATGAAGAAGACAACTAACATGGAACGTTATGGTAGGTACATAACTTCTTTATGTTAAGTTGTCTATCTCGCCTTCATTCTTGCTGGCTGGGACAGTGTCCCTAGCACCTAAAATCCTGGGTGGCTCATCGGAACAAACTCTTCAGAACAGTGGAACCAAAATCAGCTCTGGTCCTGGAAACCAAATCCAACTTATAATGTGAAATGAAAGTATGTGAGTTGGCCCACGTAGCTGTAGCACAAATAGATTCCATGGGCAACCTAGCCTGAAAAGCCACAGAAGTGGATAAAGCTCTAGTGGAGTGACCTTTTGATTAAACAGGTAACTCTTTATTACTCAGTTGATAGATAAATGTGATGATAGAAGTCCACCACCTGGACAAGGTTACTTTTGAAACTGGAGGACCTTGTTTACCCTCAGCATAGGAAAGGAAAATTTGGTCCGATTTCCTGATATCTTTCGTTCTATGCAAATAAAAGTGTAGTTGCCTGTGAACATCTAACTGATGCAATTTGTATTCTGCCCTGTTGGAGTGGTTGGGAAAAAACACAGGAAGATCTATGGACTGATTCAAGTTATTTTCTGAAGAGACCTTAGGAAGGAAGGAAGGATTAGTCCTGAGAGCAACCCTATCATTGTGGAAAACTAGGTACGGAGGACGGGAACAAAGAGCCTGCAGTTCCGAAACTCTTCTGGCTGAAGTAATGGCTACCAGAACGAGAGTTTTCCATGATAAAAACTTCAGGGAACAAGAAGCTGCAGGTTCAAAGGGAGGCAATATTAGAGAAGCTAAAATCAAATTTAGATCCCATGGAGGTGGGGGATCTCACACTGGAGGCTTGAGCAGAGTGTTACCTTTGAGAAAGGCTTTACACAGCTTATGCGACATGGTATTATTTCCCAACAGGCCAATGTGAAAATTTGAAATTGCAGCTAACTGAACTCTAATTGTAGTGAAAGTGGACCCAGAATGTAAGAGTTCCGCAAGAAAATCCAGAATGTAGTGTATAGGGGCTGAAAAGGAGTCTATACTCTTAGTCTCTGGCCAGGAAGAAAAACGTTTCCACTTACTAGGGTAAGTCTTTCTAGTGGTAGACTTGTGCGATGATAAAATAATTTCCCGCACAGACGGGGAGATATCTGGAAGTCTGGTTAAGGTTGGAAGTGGAGCAAAAAAGCAGTGAGCCGGAGAGATTGCAGGGATTGGTGCAGCCCGCCCGACTGATGGATCAGAAGGTCTGGAACTGGGTCCAGAGTCCAAGGCTGCTCGAGAAGATGATGATGCAGGAACGGGAACTATATTTGTTGAGGCCAGTAAGGAGCAATGAGGATCATTTTGCAGCCCAAGACGGTAGCTTTCTGTATCAGTTTTGGAATAAGGGGAAACGGAGGGAATACATAAAGAAGTCCCTGAGGCCAATCGTGGACTAGAGCGTCTCTGGGGGAATGTCCAGGAAGTGGAAGGAGAGAGAAGAATTTGTTGCATTTGCTGTTGAAGGTGGTGGCAAAAAGGTCGCAGCAAGGCTGGCCCCATTTGTGGAATATTTGGTCCTCAACTACTTGATTCAGAGACCACTCGTGAGGCATGAGAATTGCTCTGCTCAGTCTGTCTGCTATGACCTGGACTTCCCAGGGATGTGCGTTGCGATCAGAAACTGTTGGGAAGAGATCGCCCACTGCCAGAGTCTGAGTGTTTCTCGACATAGGGGGTACGACTTGGTTCCGCCCTGCTTGTTGATGTACCACACTACTGACATATTGTCCGTTTGAATTGCAATGGTCCTGGTAGGAAGAGAGTCCTGTAGAGCTTGCAATGCTAGAAGCACGGCCCTCATCTCCAAGACATTTATGTCCAGATGATACTCTTGAGGTTGCCAGGTGCCCTGGACTGTTCTGCCCTGATAATGCCCCCCCCCCGATCAGGGAGGCATCCGTGGTCACCGTAGCAACTGGAAGGGGAAGTACAAATGGTCTACCCTGGGGCACTGATGTGGAGACCATCCACCACGCAAGGTGCTTTTTGCATGCTTCTGTGATAATAATCATGTGAGACATAGGAAGCTGCTGGAAGGACCACTGGGTGAAAAGGAGCCACTGGAGGATCCTCATGTGAAAACGAGCTAGAGGAACAAGTATGATAGCTGCTGCCATGAGACCTAAAGTTTGGAGAACGAACCTGGCTTGAATTCTCTTGCATGCTAATAATACCTGTACATGTTGACAAATCACTAATACCCTGTCTGGTGGAAGACTCGCTGACATGTCTTTTGTATTTAAATTTGCGCCTATAAAGGTGATAGACTGACAGGGCGACAATGCAAACTTTTTGAAATTTATTGAGATACCTAGTCTGGAGCAAGTGTCGATAGTGAAGTCTCTGGCTCGCAGAAGGTGATGCCTGGTGGTAGCAGTAAGGAGCCAGTCGTCTAGATATGGAAACACCTGGAATGCCGTCTCAGGTGAGCGGTAACTACTGCCATGCATTTTGTGAGCACCCGGGGGGCTGTGGTGAGGCCAAAGGGCAGAACTCTGAACTGGTAATGGCTGGCTCCCAGCCGGAAGCGGAGGAATCTTCTGGAGTGTCTGTCCATCTTGCCATGGTAGTACGCGTCCTGAAGATCTATAGAGCACATCCAATTGTCCTGACCCAGAAAGGGCATAATGGACTGTAGCGTGACCATCCGAATCTTAGTTCTTTGTACAGACCTGTTCAGTCTGCTGAGATTCAGAATGGGTCTCCAGTCCCCTGTCTTTTTTGGTACCAAAAAGAACCTTGAGTAAATTCCAGATCCTTGCTGGTCTGCTGGGACTTGCTGGATGGCTCTTTTTCTTAGCAGTTCTGAAATTTCTTGTACTGCTTGATCCCTTAGATTGGGTGGAACATCTGGAAGGGACTTGCATGACTTTACGGGAGTGCGAATGAAGGGTATTCTGTAGCCTCCGGATATAACTGACTGTACCCATTTGTCTTGTGTTATGTCTTGCCAGGCTCTTGGGTACAGTGATAATCTTCCCCCGACTGCCTTCGGAGGTGAGCAGTCGGGCAACCCTTCAGGGATGGTGGGAGGGCTTCTCAGAGAAGGATTCTCTGCTGCCCTGGTTTTGCGGACCCCCTCTGCAACGAGGGCGGCGTCTACTAGCACCATCGGCTGCATAAGAAATGAGCCTCATGGAGGAGTTCACCACTGAATTAAGAGTCGCCAGCTGGGAGGCTGCCTTAGCCCGGGCCCCCTCAGCTGATATCTTGGAGGGTATCTCAAAGCTCTTTAAGGAGATCCCTTTGAAGGCAGGTAAAGTGGCAAAAGTAATTCATAGACCTCATAGAAAAAGTCGCTGAAGAAAACATCCGCTTCCCGTACCTGTCCATCGTCCTGGACTCCTTGTTAGGAGGATGGACAGATGAAGAAGTTTCAGCCAACTCCTTCTTCATGGCCACTGCTACCACCATGGCATCAACAGGGACACCTTTGGTCAAAAACTGTTTATCCTGTGGTGCCGTTATGAATTTAGCGGGTCTTCTGGGGATGGGTTCCACTGTGTCTGGTGCTGACCACGCCTTCCGAGCCACCACGGACATGAGTGGGTCAAAAGGCGGAGACACCCAGGAGGTGGAAGGTTGGGATCCAAACGCATCCAGGAATACCGACTCATCCTGGGAGGGGCTTAGGGTAGTCCAGTTCCCCCTCTGCCTAAGCATCTCAAGGATGTCTGAAAAGGAGACATCTTCAGAGGGGGATCTCGGGGACCCTTCCGAATCCTACAAGTCAGTATCTGATGTGACAGACTCAGGGGAGTCGACATGCTTCCCCTTGCATTTCCTCTTACGAGGTGGCTCCTCTGAATGATCAGGGGAGGCCTCGGAAGAGGACGATACACCCAAGGGGGTGCCCTGGAGCGTTGGTTCCCCACGCTTGGGGTCTGGAGGAAGGACAGAGGCAGACGCAGGCACCATAGTGGGAGGAGCCAGTGGAGATGATCGTGGGGCTGACTCAGGAGCCAGCACACTCCTTATGACCTCGAAGGCGTCCCTGCTCAGATGCTGAGATGGCTCCGGTTCCAAAGAGACCGGAATCCCTCTCCGCACCAAGGGGGACAGCTCCGAAGCCGATGTAGGAGCTGAGCTCACCTGCGCCAAAGCTCCAAGGGGAGAACGGGGTCAGACAAGGGTCCAATGCCACTCGCCCTCTTGGAGCCGATGACGGAGTCTCGGCACCCAGATCCCTCCAAGGAAGGTACCAAGGAAGTGATTGGAGCAGACGACGGAACCAAAGGAGAAGGTATTGGTGCCGACGGTTCCACCATTCGAAACCCAACAAGCTCCGGCTCTGAACTCAAGGGAGGAGTCGGAGGAGGAATGACTGCAGACAAGGATGGTGCTGAACCCTGTTGAGGGGGGCTGGACAACATTTTAGCTAGGGCCTGCGATTTCAAAAGCCTGCTGACCACTCTCTACAAGTCGTGATCTGACAATCTCGATTACCGAGAAGAGTGGGAGGACCGATGACTGCGCTCCAACTGGAGCAGAGGAGACCTCGGAGCCGAGCATATCAATTCCAGGGAGGGAGACCTAGATCTCTTTCGACTCCCTGCCAGCTCCGAAGTGTGTGTCGGAACTGACTGAGAGGCAGGCACATCGGTTCCAGCTGGAACCGAGGCAGAAGTAGCAGCTTCACCTAACGACTGCTCCGAACTGGGAATCGAAGGTTTAGGTGGCTTGGAGGACTTCACTGGCTGAGCCTTAGCCAGTGACTCCTCGGGTTTCAGCAAGCCCCGTAGGATTAACTTATTCCTACGCTCCTGCAGGACTCTTGGACTGAAAGCATGGCAAACCGAACAAGAGTCCTGCAGGTGCACGGCGCCGAGACAATAGACACAAGAAGTGTGACCATCTGTCAGAGACATCTTCTGACAGCATGAATCACACTTCTTGAATCCAGACAACTTGGTATCCTTAGACATAGCTAAAGAAGGAATACCAGACAAAAAACACAACTATAAGAATTTTAGTATAGTAACTATAACACACACACAAAATTACCACACCCAAAAACAGTCAAGTATACCACAATAGTCTAACAACAACAAAAGACTAAACTAGGTAAATACTAACTATATATATATATAATCTTTTTTTTTTTTTTTTTTTAAAGAAAAAGATAGGTTAGCCTCTAACTTAAACGGCTACTTCAGAAAAGAGAGAGGTGGGGGAGGGGAAAACTCTAACTGAAACATTTTCTGAAGGGAAGGGGAATACAGGTAAAGAAAGGATATATATATATATATATATATATATATATATATATATATATATATATATATATATATATACCTAAACAAAGATACCGCAAGAAGATAGTATACTACGATTAATAAACTACATTAAACCTACTAGTTTTTTTATCAAAAAAAAAAAAGATAATAATAATAAAATATACGACCTGAGCCAGTAAGACAACCTCGCAGCAGAAGCGGCAAACGAGATCTGGGTATCTAGCGCCAGGCATCATGGGATATGGGGTGGCCTCGAGCCAGTATGCAGCTCTCGAGCTTTTGAAGATGGCAGAGTCGGAGCCGAGGATCGGCTCCGAACCCAACCAGCAAGAATGAAGGCGAGATAGACAGCTTAACATCAGAGGGTTCCACCCCCCCCAAGCATGAGATTGAAGAAGGGTGGGTTCCGACAGATCCGACACCCAAAGGGGCCTCGGAGCCTCAGATACAGTCATTGTCAGTGCTGAGGAAAGGGGTCCACTCACAGATGTCGGAAATACGAGTCTTGGAACCGAGGGGTCCAAGAAAGGAGAATACATGGGGGTCGCCAGCGCAATGGACTCAACACCCGTAGTGGGATGGGTTGTAGAAAAGTTTGTAATTCCCCTGGCAGTCAGCAGCTGATCAAAGAGGCACATCACATCCAACTCAGATAGGCTCCTGGTGGACCTTACCGATGCCCCTGAGAGGGAGTCAGGCTGGTCCAAAAAGGGGCTAAACGCTTGTCAGCAAATGGATCCGGGAAGTACTGGGTCCGTGGTATAGTGGAAATTGGCACTGAGGATTCCAGTTTCGAAACCGGTAAAAGGTAAATAATCGGAGCAGAGAACGGGCTTGGAGCCGAAGTCACAGCTGGGGTAGAGGTCGATAGCGGCTCCAAAGAGGCAGTCGGAACCGACATCAGAGCAGAGATGGGGGACGTCGGTGCCAAGGGAGAGGCAGGAAAACTGGCCAGAGCCGAAATCACAGTGGGAGCCGTAGTAGTCGGTGCCGGGGCTGGAGTCAACAAGGCGAACATGGCAACTCCCATATGAATCACTGGAGCCAAACTCGAAGCCAAGGTAGTTGGAACCGAGGAGGTGATTCTATGTTCCGAAGACGTCTTATGGGCCTTATTCTTATGAGGCTTACCGCTATCACCAGCCAGTGAAAAGGGGTCGGAACAAGGATGTTTTTTGCCCACAGATGGAGGTGTTGAGACCTCCGATGCAGAAATAGCCTCAGAGAAGGTAGAAGAAAGCAGGCCTTTGAGAATTAGCTTATTATGTCATTCATTCAGCGTCCGCTGACTGAAACTGGCACAAATGTCAAAGGGAGGTTTTGCCGATAAGTGTGGAACCTCTAAACAATAAACACATTCCTTATGCAGATCGTTATTAAAGAGTTTACCATTGTAAGAAGAGCAATGTTTAAACCCTGTTGTCCCTTACTTTTCAGATATATCAACAGTAAACAACACAACGCTCATCTAGAAAGGAAAGTTAGAGATAGAAAGGAGGGAAATACCAACAATGGTATTGGGAATACCACAAGGGTAAAAAGGGTGAATACCAACAATGGTACGAGAAAAGAGATACCCGTGGGTAGAGCTGAGCAAGTTATCAGAGAAAAAATAATAGTATGACAGGAAAGAAATCACAAATACTATAAAATTTGAGAAATACAACACTTAGCTGGAGAACTCGGTGTAAAGCTGCTTTATGGCTGTGCAGCAAACGAGATCTGAGGTAAATGAGTGAAGGGCATTGTGGGTAGCAGCTTAGCTCGAGAGTTTTTGGTGCACGTGAGCTTGGTATAAGGCCGACTCGGTTCCGAGGGCTTGGAACTGAACCCCATCAGTGATGAATAGGGAGAAGATTAACAACTTCAGGTAGGTATTTCATAAAATGTGTAAGTGACAAAGCCCACATCTCTTTGTTTAGCAAACTATCACTGGATGCATTTACAGTGTAATGTATTCATTAAATGTAAATTTTTAGCAAATGCTTATGAGCTATTCACCACAACTGCTCAATGGTTAAGCATTTAGAGAATAACAGGACCTCTCAATGCTACCAGCATCAAGCAGAGATTCAGAAAGTTATAACGAGGAGGACTCCCAAGTAAATTAATATACTCAAAATATAATACTTATCTGTCTGTGTTAACCATGAATGTGATGCTGCAGGGATCACTGTCATTTTTTTTTTTTTTTTTTTTGATTGCCAGGCAGCCTGCACCATTTATCACTCTGTTTTATTTGTCTGTATTAAGTCACACCTACTGCAAGTCTGACCAGTTTGTGCTACTGGACCTTGTGTATACAACATTAATGAGCATTACAAACTGAAGAACAGAGCAGTAATGTCACAGCCAGGTAACAAATTAAAGTATTCTCATGCTACTCACATATTTACTTCAAGCCATGTATCACATGGCATCCCAGGATCATGATGAAGTAACAAATACATAGTGTTGCGAACATTTACACTACTGCTTTATAGCTGCCTCTACATGTAAATTTTGTGGTTGGTGGCTCATCCATTAAAGATATGCTTAACTATGTGTTTAATTACCGGGTATATTTCTGTGTGTCTGTTTATGGGCAGGTGGAGTCACTGCCACTTTGTTAATCAGCACAGACTTTGACATTATTCATGGTGTACATGCATAGTGTTACATTCTTGGCTTACAATGGTATGGTTAGTATATGCCTAGTACTCTGTGACTGGTTATTATGGTATGATTAATATAGGTCTGTCAGTTACTGCCACACATGTGGAAGCACAAGGCTATAGATGGACATCCCTCTGACATGTAGATGTTTACACATCATCTTGCAAGTATATACTTCCTAGTGCTAGAACCAGTGCTCTCACGACTGCTTTCTTTTAATACATCTTCTGGTTCTGTTTTCACGGTTGTGTCAAAGAGACACTGGCAAGACAATTTTACAGAAAAAGAGAATGATCTGTGGAACTGCACTTGCACTTTGATGGGTTGTACTTTCAGGAACTGAAGTTAGATCATGGCTATTAATACATGTGAATATAAAGGCAGCTAGGTGGTTGATGCACTGTGCAGCAGTGCAGGTGGCAGCTCACAGATATGTATGACAGATTACAAAGAACAGTCAAGATCTGTTTGGTTACACGACATACAGATGGTGGGGGCTTCCCCTGCTATTTTCCCAGCAGGAGAGGGCACCTTGCCTCCTCAGCTAAGACCAGACTCAAGCTTCCTCAAAACTGGGAGCGGCATGAAAGTTAGTATCCAAGCTAGGTTGAAAGCTACCCTGCAACTAGGATGCTTAAAATGCCAATATGCCATGGGAAAGAAAATATATTCTTGTCTTAACATGCTACAGCATTTATACCTTTCTACTCTCCATAGAACAACCATAACACTAGAAACAAGACAACAGCCAACTGGCCAGGAAAAGAAAGGAAATCTGTTATATCACTAGCTTTCTTCTCAGTTCAACCTGTACAGACCCACAACCAACACGGACAAAGGCACATCTATATGTAAGTACCACCATCACAGGCCTCAACTTGTCTGGAAGGGCACATTCTACGGAGTTTGACAGCCTATTGAAGGGGATTGTTATTCTACACATTAACTAATTTGGTTCTTGAACATGTGCTAGCCAGATAGAAGCACACATGACTACAAAGTGTACCAGTGGTGTCTTACATAAGTGTATGCCTGTGTTACACAGCTGTTATGGAAACCATGCTGTGAAAGTTTAGCAGTGCATCTGTGCAAAGAGTGTAGTTACTTAACTGTGAGTTTCTCACAAATGCTCTGAACATTTTTCCACTACTATATGAATGTATTGTTTGCTATGTACCATATTCATTTATAGCATTAATGCATGTTGTTACATATACACATTCACATTACTTGTAATATAAACTTTGTTATTGGTATTTTTTTTTATAGAACTACAACTTTTCTCTTTGGGTCTCCACTGCAAATGGGCCACCAACACTGGGGACTAACCTGGTTAGCAAAAGACAGACAAATAAATAAATAAAATGTGTGAATTATTCTGCTGCATCTGATGTGGGAGACACCAGGTCTCTGTCAGTCATTATGCAGGCTCAATGGGCATCAAGAATGATCAGGTCCATTATAAAGACAAAATGTTTTGGGGAGAAGTTGGAGTCTACTGTTGAGAATTCAGTGGTGCACTCAACACAACCACACATTAGACACAGGTTGCAGCCTGCTGCAGACAAGAATGAAGCATTCAACACACCCAAAAGGATCTGTGGCCTGATGTTTTCCCCTGTAGATGGCACAAAGAGTCTAGAGTAATGGTTTGATGCACATGACCTTAGATCTAGAGTGGTGGTTTGATGCAGGTGACACTGCTGCTCAAAATTATACACAGATTTTAAAAAGCATGCCAATGATGGGCTAAAAAGCAACTTTTCTTAACTACAAGGCATGGCTCTGTAGATGAGTCAGATGTAAGCCTACCCAGCCCATCCGAGACCATACTTACACACATGGGGGAAGCCACAGAGTGCATGAGATTAACACAAAGTGGGGACAGATTTCACTAAAAACAGGCAAGTTACTAATCCGACATTACACACAGTGCACTGTACTGCCATGCCTTGTAGAGTACATGTCAATGACCAGAGTCAAGGTGTCATTCTCCCAACTTAGACAAATGCAAGACAAGGTATGCAAACTACCTAGAACAATCACACATGACCAACAATGTCTGAGAGATGGATGGATAGTAGCCAATGTTGGCCCACACATTACGCATATGAGACAGGATGCTACACAAATAGTCAAGACCATTCTAGCTAGCCCTTCAGAAAAGCAAAATGCAATGTGTTACCGAACTGGTGATGGTGAGAAAGGTAATTTCTCTACTGGTAGCAGACAGTGCCAATAAAGCTCAACATGCAGATATTATGTTACCAGGTTAATGTAACCAGACACAAACTGCACACAAGTGAGACTGCTACTAAATTCAAGCAATGTGAAGATGATGAACTGGGATTTTCTAGGCTATGCACAAACATGACACAAAAATGAGATGAGTGGCCTTTTTATACACAAAACCCATGCTGAATGCACCTAGGCTGCCATCAGGTCTGGAACAGTTTGTGCATTTGGTGGACAAGTAGGGAATGTCATCTAGGAACAGGAAGGGCCATCCAGCACTGAACTTCTGTTGATACAGATTGCTTCTGTGTCTGCACTTTCACCCAGCTTACAACAAGATGCTGAGACTGCATCGGTCCTTGCTGGTACCAATGTGGCAGACTGCACCAATGGCCAAGTCTGAAAGAAACATGCCTTAAAACAGTCTTAGATGTCAACATGCACAAATCTCTACACAAACCTTGCCAGATGACTTACTGGGCAACACCCGCACCAAAATGCAAACTCCCACTGACGGGTTTTAATCTGAAGCATCCCATCACCCATAGTCATGGCTATGGACACTCAATAGTTTGGAGGTAAAACCTGGAAACAGGGTCAATGTTATGGTAGACTTATCTATTGATGGTGCACTTCTTCTCTTCCTCTCTCTCTCTCTCTCTGCTCCATATGCCTGCATCTGCACATGAAGATGTAACCAAGCCATACATTCATGACAATGTTCTGCAATGTGCTTTGAAGGATAGCATGTACTTTTTGTTGCTGTGCAATTCACAAGCATATGCATGCACGCATGGATGGATAGTGTTGCTGTGTATGTTTGTGTTAAGGACGGTGGATGTGTGAGCATGTTTTGATGTTGCATTCTTTTCCTAGCAGTACAGTATTCCGCTAAGCCATGTGAACAAATGGCTTACTGAAGCATAGCATGTTCTCTGCTTGGAGTTATTTGCACAACCTCACATTGCATACATTGCCTCTATATGTCAGCACTGTCCAATATAGCATGTTATTCCACGCCTCACATAATTTATTGTAAAAAGCGATGTTTTAACAAAAATGCTTCCATAGTACTAAACTACTGCTTAAAGTTAGTCTTAGACACTGTACCCTTTCTGCTTATCAGTATGTGAATCAGACAGAAAGAAATCCTCCTTTAATTAACATTAGTTAAATACTCCAAATAAGAACATAAATTTATCATGTGAGGACAAACTGAGCTAATATGGTTGACAAATGTAATAGAGGGTAATTATGTTTTATAGATGAGGGATGCTTAATAAATCATGAAACTTACTAGCACAAAACTTCTGCTGAAGTACAACAAAACTGTAATCCATAATTATGCACTTCTACAGCCCCTGTTTAACTCTTAGTGGTATCTTCATAGCAGTGCTCTTCTAACTGCCAGTGAAGACGGTTAAAGAACTACACTCAACACACCTCCGTACCAGATTATGCATTTCCTTCTCTAGAGAAAATAACTGATGTACTTTCACACACTAAAAAATATGATTTAGCAGGTTCTCCCCCTGTGGCATATCTATCCTGATCAGCTTCTTTAGTGCACACCATGTTGAAACTGAATGAAATCTCGTGAGTTTTTTTTTTTTAAAGGAATTTGCCTCTGCTCTTTCACTAGGAATTTGTCTCTTTGCTCTAGCATAATTTTGCTCATCACATCTGAAAGTCTTTTACCATGGAAAATGCATACAGCAAGGTGCCTGTAGTTCTTTTTTGTTAATTCACACCCACTGAGATCATAAATCTATTCAAGCATAAAATCCACAGCTCTTTAACACTGTGCTATCATGTAAAGATGCATTATTTCCTTTCTCTGTGGCTACAAAGCTAAGCCTTTTGAAGTCTAATGGTGACTAAACCAGATAACCCCCATGACCAACTTCACTAATTAGCTGAGCTTTACAAGCCAGAAAAGTATGGCACTGGCTGACACAGGAAAAGAAGGCATGACCTGAAACTCACAAAACAAGAAGTTATGTACTCACCATAACATTCGATGTATGTAGTCCATCTCGCCTCACATTCTTACCCGTGGGTTCAGAGCCGAATATCGGCTCCGACTCGGCCAAACTTTTCTAGCTCGAAGTCTTCTATTGGCTGGGCTAAGAAGGTATCCCATGCTGCACTGCTCCATATCCCCAGATCTAGTTTGCTGCGACCACCACACTCATACCCCATGCATAACAACATCCAAGTAAAGAGGAATAAACTAATGGTGAAGGGAGCTCTAAAAACCAGACCTAACCTCCAGATCCCTCCAGGAAGGGGGAAGGTGGGAGGGTAAGTAAGAATGTGAGGCAAGATGGTCTACATACATCGAACGCTATGGTGAGTACATAACTTCTTGATGTTATGTAGTCCAATCTCGCCTACATTCTTACCCGTGGGACAGCATCCCCAGCACCTACATCCTGGGAGGCTCAGAGGAAGATACTCCTGAGTACTGTGGAACCAAAGGAAGACCTGCCCTTAGATATCACGTCCAGCTTGTAATGAGTAACAAAGGTGTGAGGAGATGCCCAGGTAGCTGCAGCACAAATATCATCCATAGACAATCTGGTCTGATAGGCTGTAGATGTAGATACAGCCCGAGTAGAGTGAGCCTTGACTGGAAACGGTAGGTCTTTACCCCCTGAGGAATAAGTGAAAGAGATTCAATTTGATATCCATCTGGATAGGGTGATTTTGGAGACAGGGGACCCAATCCTGTTTTCCGAAAAGGAGACAAACAGCTGATCAGATTTTCGGAGATCTTTGGTTCTGTGCAGATAGAAACGTAACTGTCTGTGTACATCCAATTGATGAAATTTAAATTCTGCCTTGTTTGAAAAATGGGGAAAAAACACTGGCAACTCAATAGATTGATTAAGATTAGATATGGACGCCACTTTAGGAAGAAAAGAAGAGTTTGGTCTAAGAGAAACCCTGCCCTTATGAAAGATTCAAGTATGGAGGTTTGACAGAAAGGGCATGAATTTCTGAAACGCGTCTGGCTGATGTGATGGTTATTAAAAAGGCAGTTTTCCAGGTCAAGAATTTTAAGTCACAGGTAGCTGCAGGCTCAAAGGGTGGTGAAGTAAGGGCTTGCAGAACAAAATTTAGATCCCAGGGCATGATCAGTTCTGAGACAGGAGGACGGAGTAACAGAGTGCCCTTCAGGAAAGCCTTACAGAGTCTGTGAGCCATCAGACTAGGCTCATTAGCAACATGAAAATTAGAAATCGCTGCCAATTAAACTTTAATGGTAGCGGACGCTGAGCCCTGCTGGAAAAGCATAGACAAAAACTCCAAGACGGAAGCAATTGGAGCTGTGTAAGGGTCAATTCCTTGGGTATGAGCCCAAATAGAAAACCTCTTCCATTTGCTGGAATAAATCTTCCTAGTAGAGGGCTTATGAGAGGAAGATAAAATATGAACTACCTCAGGTAAAAAGTGATGAAGCCTAACTAACGTTGGAAGTGGAGTAGCCAGGCTGTCAACCGGAGGGTCCGCAGAGAAGAGTGGAACTGTCCCAACATGTGTGTCAGTAAGTCTGGTTGTGGGTCCAGAGTCCAAGGTGTGTCCACAATGTAGGGATGGAGAAAGGGGAGCCAAACTTGACGAGGCCAGTGTTGAGCAATTAGAATCATTCTGCTTCCCAAGGATTTCTCATTCTGATTCACTTTTGATAGCAAGGGAAACAGAGGGAAAGCATAAAGCAGACCAGAGGGCCAATTGTGGACCACAGCGTCCCTGGGTGACTCTCCCTGTGGGGGGATCAGCGTGAAGTAGCCGCTGCATTTGGCATTGAGGGGGCTGGCAAAAAGGTTGCAGCAAGGCTGACCCCATCTGCTGAAGATTCGTTCTGCAACTAGACGATTCAGGGACCACTGGTAAGGCATCGGAATAGCTCTGCTTAGCCCGTCTGCTATCACGTTGGTCTTCCCGGAATGTGCGTTGCCATCAGAAACCGTTGGGAAGATACTGCCCACTGCCACACTCGCATGGCCTCTCTGCACAGGGGGTATGATCTGGTTCCTCCCTGCTTGTTCAGATACCACACCACTGACATTGTCCAAGTGTATTGCAATACTCCCGAGAGGTAGAAAGCTCTGAAGTGCCTGCAACGCAAGTAGCACCGCTCTCATCTCTAGGACGTTGATATGCAGATGTATCTCGTGATCTTGCCACATGCCTTGGACTGTCCTGCCGAGATAATGCCCCCCCCACCCCATCTGGGAGTCGTCCGTGGTCACTGTGGCAACCGGGGGTGGTGGAATGAAGGGTTTTCCCCTGTCCAGATTGTTGGTGCAAAGCCAACAACTGAGATCCTGTTTGCATCTGTCCATGAGCAAAATACGGTGGGAAAGTGGAAGTCTCTAGAGAGACCACTGAGCAAAGAGAAGCCATTGAAGGAGCCTCGTGTGCAATCTCACTAGAGGGACTAACATAATTGTTGCTGCCATAGTCCCCAGGAGTTGGAGAACCCATCTTGCCTTCGCTTTTCTCAGGGGTAGCAGGGCGTGCACCTGTTGCTGTAAGACTCTGATTCTTTCCTGCAGTAGAAAGGCTCGCATTTGAATGGTGTCTAGCTCTGCACCTATAAAAATGACATGCTGTGAGGGCAACTAGGCAGATTTTTCCCAGATCAGTGTTATGACCAACTGGTGACAGAGAGTGATGGTAGCGTCCCTGGTTTGGATTAGTAGATGCCTGGTGGGGGTGGTGAGGAGCCAGTTGTCCAGATACAGAAACACTTGGAATCCTTGACGTCTCAAGTGAGCTGTCACCACCGCCATACACTTGGTGAACACCCTGGGGGCTGTGGTGAGACCAAAGGCCAGGGCTCGAAACTGAAAATGACTGGCTCCCAGCAGGAAGCGTAGGTGACTCCTGGATGCCCTGTCCATTTTGATATGGTAGTAAGCATCCTTGAGGTTGATGGAGCATATCCATACTTCTTTTCCCAACAATGGGAGAATTGACTGTAGTGTGACCATACGGAACATGGACTTTTGTACATAGCTGTTCAGTTGGCTGAGATCTAATATGGGTCTCAGGTCCCCTGTTCTTTTCAGCATCAAAAAGAATCTTGAGTAAGTCCCTAATCCGATCTGGTCTGCGGAAACATGCTGGATGGCTCCTTTTTCTAGCAGCTTTGAAACCTCTGAAGCTGCGTGATCCCTTTGACTGGGTGGAACGTCCGGAATTTTTCTGACTGGAGGGGGATCTGACAAAAGGGGGATGGCATAACCTCCGGAAATTATTCGTAATACCCATCAGTCCTAGGTGATGCTTTGCCAGCCTTCTGGGCATAATGATATTCAACCCCCGACTGGCTCCAGAAACGCACAGTCAGGCATCCCATCAGGAACGACAGTAGGGAGAGCCGCAAAAGGAATCACGGTCTCCCGAATTGCGGGGGCCCCCTCTGCCTCTAGGGCGGCGTCTCCCTGAATAACCTCCCCCTCCTCTGCCTCTGGAGGGGGCTCACCTTGGGCACCGGGAAAAAACCTCTGTGATTTTTTGAACCACATCTTCCCACCCCTCTGGGCCTTGGGGTAAGGCCTAGGGGGAAGGGAAAAACAGACCCCCTACAGCAGACAGAGTCTTTCCCTCCTGCTCGCACCTGGTGAGGGTGTCTTTCACCTTGGTTCCGAACAAAGAATAACCATCAAAGGGGGCGTCAGTGAAAGAAGACTTGAAGGCCTCTGCAAAATGACAAAGGCGCATCCAGGCTTGCCTCCTAAGGGCGACTCCTGAGTTTGCTGCCCTACTCGCTCCCTCGGCTGCATATGAAATAAGCCGCATGGAGGAGTTAACGATGGAATTGAGGGCAGACACCTGGGTGTTACCGTCTGGGCCACCGCCTCAGGAACGTTACCCGCAAGAGTATCTCCTAACTCCTTGAGGAGATCTCGCTGGAGCCGAGTAAAATGAGACAGGTAGTTCAGCGACCGTAAGGTAAAGGTTGCTGACGAGAGGGTACGCTTCCCGTACCGGTCCTTGGTCCCAGACTCCTATGTTAGGAGGATGAACAGAGGAAGAAGTCTCGGCCAATTCCTTCTGGGTGGCCGCCGCCACCACCATGGCATCCACAGGGACTCCTTTGGACAAAAACTCCTTACCCGGGGGAGTAGACAGAAATTTATTGGGTCTCCTGGGTACGAGTTCCACAGAATCAGGGTTCTCCCACACCCTCCGACAAATTAAATCCAGGAGCTCGTCGAAGGGTGGGGACACCCAGGAGGCGGAGGGCTGAGCACCAAAGGCCTTCAGGAAAACCGACTCCTCCTCAGGAGTGGCTTTGGACGGCCAGTCACCTCTTTGTTTCAATATCTCCAGGATGTCGGAGAAAGAAACATCATCAGAGGATGACTTGGGGGACCCCTCCGATTCCTCGAGGTCAGTATCTGAGGTGAGAGACTCATCCTAGGAGTCTATGTGCTTCCTCTTGCACGTTTTCTTTCTAGGGGGTTCCTCAGGCAAAAACTCTGAGGGGCCCTCAGAAACTTGGGGACCACTCGTGGGGGTATCCCTAGGCCTTGGGGCTCTGCTGCCTACAGACAGGTGGTGATCAGAGGCTCTCACCGGAGTGGTAGGGGACAGAATGACTGACCCGCATGATGTGGCTGAAGATCTGGCCAGTGCTCTCTGCATGGCCTCAAAGGCTGGCCCTCACCCCCCCCGAGTCCGAGGACCGGCCAGCCTCCGAGACCACGACAGGAGTCGGGGTTCCCCAAGCCGAGGCAACGAGCGGGAGACTAGGAACCGAAAGGTGTCCCGAGGTGTCCTCTTCAGGCCCAACTGAAGAATCCTGAGTCCCGAACCCCGTGGACGGCGCCGATGGGGTCGGAGCTGATGGCACCAATAAGCCTGGAGGGGCCATTGGAGCCGACCTAGGAATGTCACATGGAGTGGAGCATTCCGGCTCCGAAGACAGGGATGCGCTCAGAGGAGGAATAATCGAAGAAGGGCTCCGGAGCCGACTGGGACGGAGCAGAGAACAATTTAGCCAAAACCGGTGACTGAAGGAGCCTCTGCACCACCCTATCAACATCCACATCTGAAAGTCTCCTGGAGGATTTGGAGGACAGAGAGGGAGATCAGGATCTCCCTCTCAGGTGGCACTGGTCTAGTACTGGGCGATCGGCTCCGAAGAGGTTCCAATATAATTGGAGCCAACGCCGGTTCCATCAACACCGACACTTCCTGCGGCCCCGAGGACAGTGGAGCCGAGGAGGTCGAAGCTAGTTTCATTACTTTCTCCGGTGGCTCCGAGGAGACTGAAGGAGACGGAGATCTCTTTTTTGATTTTGATTTTGAACTGGAAGAAGAATCCATGGCCTCTTCAAACGAGGGTTTCAAGAGTCCCTTCAGAATTAACTTATTCTTTCTTTCTTGGAGCACCCTGGGACTAAAAGCACGGCAGAAGCTGCAGGACTCCTGCAGGTGGATTGCTCCCAGACAATAAATGCATACTGAATGTCCATTAGTGATGGACATCTTGTAACCACACTTAGAGCACTTTTTAAAACCCAAAGGTTTGTGTTCCTTAGAATCTTTGGACATCTTGAAAATTAATCACAAATACCAATACAATGTGCAAGTCACTGCCTGACTGGAAACACAGCTACAGTCACACAAAACACCACACTAAGCGCGGGAACAAATTTTTTCACAAACAACAGCACACACAATCCTCAGAAGGGACACACACTAAGACGACTAGGGCTAAAAACCTCTAACTAAAATGGTTTTAGACCAAAACTCGCATACAGAACAAGGAAGACAGACACTAAAACCTCTAATTCAAATGGTTTTAGATAGCAAAAACAAACACAGGGACAAGTAAGGGGACGGACTAGGTCCTCTGACTGAAACAGGCCTAGCCCGTTGGAACAGCTAGTGGGATACCACAAAAAACAATCACACTACAGATTATACCCAAAAAACACCACACAGAAATAGCTATTAAAATAGCTTTTGTTTGTGACAAATTCTCTCAAGAAGAAAAAGAAAAAAGGTACTTGGCCACAGCCAAGAGCGAGACCACGTCCGAGCTACACGAGCGGCAAATGAGATCTGGGGATATGGAGCAGTGCAGCATGGGATACCTTCTTAGCCCAGCCAATAGAAGACTTCGAGCTAGAAAAGTTTGGCCGAGTCGGAGACAATATTCAGCTCCGAACCCACGGGTAAGAATGTAGGCGAGATTGGACTACATAACATCAGTACTTTTTAAAAAGGTTATGTTATCTCAATTTTTTTATCCATTTTTTCAAAAACTTTTGATAGATGTAACACATATGCAAGAAAAGTACAGTTTTATACCTACCATAAATGTAGATGTTCGAGTGTTCACCAGAAGGCAAGTAATGAGAAATGCTGTCAAGTTTAAGAATCCTCAATAAAAATGTCAGTGAGATTTTTGCAGCCAGTGATTATGTATTAAAGCCGAGGGAATGGAATCTTCAGCCTCAGAATCCTCATAAGGTGGAAAAGTGTAATCCTGTTCCTCAGAAGAATCTGAGGAGAGAGAAACCTGGTCAGAGGATGCATAATCCTCCTCTTGTCTTGGTCTTTTATCAGGAGGGGGATGGAAACCCCTGATAAGGGTAATTAAATCTTCAGCCATCTTAAGCATCTGTTTCTTAGGCATGGGGCCTTGAACTGTAGCCTGAGGTACAGTTTTTGTTCATTTTAAAGGAGTTTTAAGTTTAGCATAAGATTTATGGTGAGTGTAGTCGGTCTGAATACACCTTCTGCAACCGAAGGTGTTTCCGTTGCACCGGTGTCTAGTTCTGCTCCGGTGTCGGTAGAAGGCTGCGTCAGCCTAGTGGACTCCGCTTGGGAATCCACAATTGTCTGGGGTTCCAGTTCTGCGGTCGTCAGGGGCTGCGTAGGAGCCTCATTGAAAACCGGAGAGCCGGCGACAGGCCCAACTGAGGCCTCAGTGTCTGGCTTATTCCTAGGCTGCCTGTCTTTATCCTTGCGTTTTTTATGAGTGGCAGTCGTCGGCTGCTCCGACGGCATGATATAATTAAATGTCCTACCAAAGTAATGCCGTGCGAAGTCAAAATGGTGTTTGATAGTTAGTTTATTAAACCTAGCACAAAACCGACAAGCTGTGACGCTGTGGTCTGGGCCTAGGCAAGGAATACAATAGGAATGGAAGTCCTTATGAGGTATTTGCTTCCCACAAGAAATGCAATTGTTAACTTTTTCTGACATCGGACTGAGGCAAGAAAATGTTCCCCAACGGGGTACTTAGCTTTAATTAAGACTCCGGACTGAAATTCAAATCGAAAATCTCAGGTGTCGGCCGACCGGCACTTGCGAACTGCTTCGGGCACCGCGCGGCAAGAAAGAAAATGGCGTCGGATGCCTCTTAAATACCCCTGCCGCACTGACGTCAGGGAAGAAGCGACAGCAACCGATGCCGGACCAAGACTTTGGAATTCGGGCCAACTGCGGGACCACCTGACGGCAGGATAACCCAAGTGCGATGACTGCTGCAGGTTAATACATAATCACTGGCTGCAAAAATCTCACTGACATTTTTATTGAGGATTCTTAAACTTGACAGCATTTCTCATTACTTGCCTTCTAAATGAACAGGGCTGCAGTGGAGATCTGTCAAGGCATACTATGTCACTCTAATCTCATCAAGTGAGCCCTCACGGAGCATTATAGTAGCTTTCCAAGAAAACACATTCAGCATATCTGTCCCTGTGAGGGCATTCAGGGTTAGAAAAAAATATTAATATGTAGTTACTGTGCTCGTGGCAGATTTGGACGGTCTAGAACCTCATGGCAAGATAAAAAATATATATTTCTTTCAGTTGCTGTCCAAAGAGGTCCCTTAAGGCCATCACACCCACATAGATATTAAAAACAAAAGGAGCTAAAACAAAACTGAAAGTATTTTACCCTATGCCCACAGAGAAATGGATGCAAACTGACAAAAGATACTCTGTACAAACTACACGATTAAAATACAGTTCTCAAAACGTGCTACACCATTCTGCACAAAAATTAGTACCCTTGTTGCATTAAACAAGAAGGCAGTCAAAAGATGTTTTCTTCATCTAAAGGATGCACCAGTTACTCTGAAAAGGAAACGTACATCAAATCTGTGAACGTACAGTTGTGTAAGAACCTACCATAACAAAAGATGTCCTACTGTTCACTGTCACAGCAATCCTGACATATGGGTTGTCATGTCTGACATTTAGATTGGGTACCAAAGTTTTACCTTCCCTAGGTTATACATCCAACACATGACCTCAGCTCATATACATTGGGCTATATAGATGTATGTATAAGCATGGATCCTCAGACTAGCTCCAAGGCAGTAGCATGAAGACTACTGAGAAAGAAGACTAGGCAGCTAGGAGGGGCATGAATAGGTAAGAAACTCCCCTGTACCCATGCAAAAGAGTAGAGGTTAAAGCAAAGGGGGAGAAGATAGGAAAGTTGAAGTGAAGAAAACAAGGGATTGAGGGTGGGATGCATTACTGCAACAATGATCAATAGGGTATCTACTGTTATGGTAAGTTCTCACAGAACTGTACTATGTCCTGACTGAAATCAGTGTTGCACTATTCCTGACATAGGAGTGATTCCCAGAGCTGAAGTAGGAAGGAAGAGTAGTTGGCTACTCAGCAGAAGAGCTGCCCAGCAGTTCAGATAGGACTGACCTTGCAAAAGGCACTCCTGGATATGGAAAAAGCATCAATTCTGTAGTGTTAGTTGACCTCAGCTCATATACATTGGGCTATATAGATGTATGTACAAGCATGGATCCTCAGACTAGTTCAAAGGCAGTAACATGAAGACTACTGAGAAAGAAGACTGGTCAGTTAGGAGGGGCATGAATAGGTAAGAAACTCCCCTGTACCCATGCAAAAAAGAGTAGAGGTTAAAGCAAAGGGGGGAGAAGAATAGGAAAGTTGAAGTGAAGAAAACAAGGGACTAAGGGTGGGTTGCATTACTGCAACAATGTTCAATAGGGCATCTACTGTTATGGTAAGTTCTTACAGAACTGTACTATGCCCTGACTGAAATCACTGTTGCACTATTCCTGACATAGGAGTGATTCCCAGAGCTGAAGGAGGAAGGAAGAGTAGTTGGCTACTCAGCAGAACAGCTGCCCAGCAGTTCAGACAGGACTGACCTTGCAAAGGCTGTCCTGGATATGGAAAAAGCATCAATTCTGTAGTGTTAGGTAAATATCTGTAGAGAGGACCAAATAGCAGCCTTCAAAATGGACCCTGAAATCTATTCCTTTGTGAAAAGCCCGTCAAGGAAGCTACTTCCCTAGTGAAATGTGCTTATGGGCAGGAAGGCAAGGTCTTACCATACTGTGATAGCAGAAAGGGACGGCTTTAGAATCCAAGTTGGAATAGTTTGGAGACTGGCTGGCCCAACTTAGGGCTCATAAATGATACAAACAACCAGTCAGTCTTTCTGAAGCATTTAGTTTTATCCAAATAAAATGAGCTGCCGGTGAATGTCCAGAGAATTAAGATCCTTTCCCCTGTTTTGCTGATTGGGAAAGAAGGTGGGTAGGTGAACAGCCCGATTGCGGGACAGCTTGTTCACTATCTTAGGCATAAAGGATGGGTGGATTCGTCCCAAGAGTCACACTGCCCTTGTGAAAAATAAGAAGCCTGAGGAGTGTCCCACTGATGGAAGATCATCTGGAAAATCTCTGTTCAACGTCCATTTGTGGAGGTCCTCCAGGCAGTGCCTTAGGGAGTTCTGCTAGCACACACTGTCCTGAGAAGGAATGTATGTGGCTGTGAGCTTGATGTCCATCTGGGTGGCTAAGTTCCATGCCTCTTGTGCTGACCAGCACAGTTAGTAAGACTGTTGTCTGTTGCCTCCCTGTTTACGTACCGCAACTGGAATTGTCTGTGTACACTAGGAGTGGCCTGGGTTTCCAATTGTAGCTGAAGGTGAGAAGAGCTTGTAAAAAAGCCCTCATTTCCTTCAGACTGATATGTTTTTTTAGGAACTGAGGTTGTCATTTGTCTTGTACTTGGTGTGATCCTGTCCATGCCCCCATGCCTCA
This sequence comes from Protopterus annectens, assembly GCF_019279795.1. Lineage (NCBI taxonomy): Eukaryota > Metazoa > Chordata > Ceratodontiformes > Protopteridae > Protopterus > Protopterus annectens. The sequence continues at coordinate 360,385,612 of NC_056734.1, forward strand.
TCCAAGTCATTTGATCCTGTCCATGCCCCCATGCCTCATCCAAGGCATTTGTGTGAACCTGTTGAAGAAGAGATAGTGGTGCGAATGGCAGTCATGGGTTGAGGATTACCTGTCCCTTTCACTAATGCAGCTCCTTTTTGAGACAGAGGGGATTCAGGGTGTCCTAAGGGTGACAGTACTAGTACCACACAGATTTTAGGTACCACTGGATTTTCCACATGTAAAGTCTGGCCAAGGAGAGCACAAGAATGGTGGCTGCAGTGAACCCCAAAGTTCTTAGCAACTCTCTTGCTGAGCAATGGGGTGCAAAAGAGAGATTTTGGAAAAAAATAGACAGACTGTGAACTTTATCCTGGGGGAGGAAGGCATGCATTTTCTTTCTGACCAGTCTACAGCCCAGGAAAACTAGGTCCTGTGCAGAGGACATGTGGGATATTTTGTAGTTTAATGAAACCCAGACCTGTTGGGAGGGTGAAGCATAAATGCTGAAGAAGAATTTCTGGACAGTCTGGATCAAAAGGCCATCCAAGGAGGGGAAAATTTGGAATCACTGAGTGCAACAGAAAGCTACTGCTTTAGCTAGATACTTTGTGAACACTATTGGAGCTGTAGAAAAAAATGCAAGGAGCTAGAGGAAAACTGGAAGAATCTCCTGCAAAAAGGATGGGTGGGTACATGTAAGTAGACATTCCTCAGATCTAGTGACAGTATGAAAGCTTGGGGCAGGATGAAAGGCAGATGAGTGTAAAGACAGCATTTTGAAAGACTGCATCCTCAAGTAAGTGTTTACAAGAGACAAGTCTAGGATGGTTCTCCACTAACCCTTTTCCCTCGGCACTAGAAAACTCCTGGAGTAATAGTATTTTCCCATGAAGTCCTTGAGACACTAACTCAATGGTGTCCTAATTCAAGATGTCTTGAACAATATGGGCAAAAGGGGACATTTGGTTGTGAGGAGGCTATGGCTTGCCTTTCAGAGGCGGGATATTTTCCCAGGACATGGCATAAAATACAGTTGTGTACACTTACCATAAATGTAGATGTTCGAGTGTATTCACTGTTGCATTCATTACATTTGGGTTATCTGCCTACAGGTAGCCCTCAGCCGGCCTGAATATCAAAGTCTTGGGTCCTGCGTCAGATGCTGTCTCTTCTTCCATGATGTCAGGTAGTCAGAGGTATAAAGAATGCAGCCAACGCCATTACATCAGTTTTTCTTGCCCCAGATGTCAGGTGCCCCATAATGGGAAGCAATGAAATATCTAAATAAAGGTTACACCTCCAACAAAAAGCAAATACACCAGAAAGCTGAAATACACTAAAGAAGAAGAGAGGTACAGCCAAGACAAGTCAGGGGGCTGGAGGGAGGGTAACCAGGACTGCAACAGTGAATACACTCGAACATCTACATTTATGGTAAGTGTACACAACTGTACTATGTTCTTTGTGTTTCACTGTTGCAGTCATTACATTTGGGTAGATTCCCAAAGCTAAGGCAGGAAAGAGGAAGTTAGAGAGCATTAGGACCAGCTATTAAGCCCTGCAAGACTGCAGTGGCAAAACCAGCTCTTGATTTAGAAAACACAGGCAAGTGGTAATGCTTTGGTGAAGGTATGTACAGAGCTCCAGGTAGCAGCTTCTAGGATGTCCTTGGTAGGGACACCTCTGAGAAAGGCTGTAGAGGTAGATGCAGCCCTGGTGGAATGTGATATTATCCCCCGAGGGGCAGGTTTTCCATGTTGCTTAAAGCAGAAAAGAATGCAGTGGCCTATCCACTTAGAAATGGTTTGTTTTGAAATGGCCTTCCCCTCTGCCCCTGCAGGAAACGCAACTAGCAGCTGTTCAGTTTTTCTGAGAGGCTTAGTCCTGTCCAAATAAAATCTTAGTTGTCTGTGCACATCCAAAAAGTGTAATATTCATTCTCCTTTGTTCTGTGGGTTAGGAAAAAAGGTAGGCAAATGAATGGACTGATTAAGTGCCACACTGGATACCACACCTTGGGCATAAAGGAAGGGCTGGTCCTGAGGGACACCCTGTCAGCATGGAAGATGATGAAGGGGCTCCACTGCCATGAGGGCCTGAAGTTCAGACACTCTTCTTGCGGAAGTGATGGCTAGAAGGAAAGCAGTTTTCCAAGAAAGGAATTTCAACTCTGCAGTTGCAGCTGGCTCAAAAGGAGGCAAGCTGAGCTTTTCCAATACAAAGTTAAGGTCCCAGGTTGGAGTAGGGGCTCTATTTTTGACCCCTCTGAGGAACTGTTTCAGCAGGGGATCAGAGAAGAGGGGTGGCTCAGTATTATAATGCGCTGAAATGGCAGAGACATGAATTTTAATTGATGAGAAGGAAAGGCCCTTGTGGATCATCTCTGTTAAGTACTGAAGAATATGCGGTAAGCTGGGCACTATTGTGCCCATCCCTTGAGTTTAGCTCCAGGAACAGTATCTTTTCCACTTTTCAGCATAGGATTTTCTAGTACTAGGCCTCCTGGCCTCCAGAATGACATCTAGCACCTGCTTGCTGAGTGATACTATTGCAGAGCTCAGGGAATTAGCTAGGCTGCAAGGTTCAGGGTTTGAAGATGGGGGTGCAGAATCTGGCCCTCCTGCTGAGACAGTAGGGAAGGGGTTTGAAGCAGGTGCCATGGATCCAGCAGTGACATACTGCGCAAGAGAGGGTACCAGTGTTGGCGTGGCCAGTCTGGTGCAATCAGTATTGCCCTTGGTTTGTCTTGTTTGATCTTTAGCCGGACTTTCATGATGAGAGGCAGAGGGGGAAAGGCATAAAGTGAGAGGCTTTCCCAGGTGAAGGACAGGGCATTCACTTTCCAAGCTTGGCTGTGGGGAGTCCTTGTGCAGAATTTGTCCAATTGGTAGTTCTGAGGGGAGGCAAACAGGTCTATCTCTGGGTTCCAACATTTGTTTCTCAAAATGTTGAATATCTTTGGTTCCAGTTTCCACTCGTGTGGGTCCATGAGATTTCTGTTTAGGTCATCTGCCAGTGAATTTAGCTTGTCTGGCAGGAACTGAGCTTGTAGGTGCACTTGGTAGCTCAAGGCTGTCTTCCACCAAAGGAACTCTGTCTTTATACAAGGAATGATAGGAATCATTGATTCCAGGTCCTGTGACTGTTGACACCATAGGCTTTTTAGATATCATTGCAGTTTCCCCATATGCAGTCTTGCATATGGAATTAGTAGAATGCAAGAGGCCATGAACCCCAGGGCTTGCAGGATTTTCCTTGAAGATAGCTGGGTCTTTGTGGCCAGTAGTTTGAAGTTGGCTGTCAAATAAACTTGTTTCTCTGGCATGAGGTAAGCCATCTGGGAAGCTGTGTTCAAGCTTGCTCCCAGGAATACAATTTGTTGGCAGGGTACTAGATGAGATTTCTTTTCGTTTATGGTGTACCCTAGTGAGGTTATTAGTTTCTTTACAAATGCCAGATGATTTAGTAGCATGTCCTGGCTTTCTGCCTAAATTAGACAATCGTCCAGGTATGGATATATTTGAATATTTCTTTGCCTGCAAAATGCAATGACTGGAGCTAGGCACTTTGTGAATACCCTGGGAGCAGTAGATAAGCCAAAGGGAAGTGCAGAGAACTGATAGTGCATGTATCCTACTCTGAAGCGTAGATATTTCCTGCAAGATTCCCTTACTGGAATGTGCAGGCTTTAAGTCTAAGGTTGCCAACCAGGCATCTTTGCCTAGCATAGGAAGCAGCTGAATGAAGTGTTAGCATTTTGAATTCTGGGATTACCAAAAAAGTGTTTAGAATAGAGAGGTCCAGGACAGGATGCCAGGAGCAGTCTTTTCTGGGTACCAGGAAAAGTCTTAAGTAAAAATCTTGTCCCCTTTCTTCTGCTGAGACAGGTTGAATAGCCCTGATACTTAGAAGAGACAGAACGCACAGTTGTGTACCTACCATAAATGTAGATGTTAGAGTGTATTCACTGTTGCAGTCATTACTCTTGGGTTATCCTGTTGGCAGGCTACCCGCAGTCGGTCTAAATTCCAAAGTCCTGGTCTGGCGTCAGTTGCTGTCGCCTCTTCCCTGATGTCAGTGCGGCAGGGGTATAAAAGATGCAGCCGACGCCATTTTCTTCAGTTTTTCTTGCCCCAGATGTCAGGTGCCCCCAAAAGGGTAGGCTAAATATATTATGCCAATAAACATACATGCAGTAAAGAAACATTTCCTTCATCTACAAGCAAATACACCACATAGGTTGCATAGAAAAGAGAGGTACAGATAAACCCCAGCAAAAGAAAGGGGGATGGTGGGAGGGTAACCTGGACTGCAACAGTGAATACACTCGAACATCTACATTTATGGTAGGTACACAACTGTACTACGTTCATCGTGTTTCACTGTTGCAGTCATTACTCTTGGATTGAATCCCAATGCTGAGGATCGGTGGCTGGGCTAAATAGAATTAGGAGAGGCTATGAGGCCCTGCAGAACTGCAGTGGCAAAGCCTGCTCTGGATTTAGAGTAAAGAGGTAAGTGGTAGTGCTTTGTAAAAGTGTGTACTGAACTCCAAGTTGCAGCCTCAAAGACGTCTTTGGTTGGTACTCCTCTGAGGAAGGCTGCTGAAGTCGCTGCTGCTCTGGTAGAATGAGGCCTAATGCCCTTAGGCACTGATTTGCCATGCTGAGAATAGCAGAAATGGATGCAATGGCCTATCCATTTAGAAATAGTCTGTTTTGAGATAGCCTTTCCTTGTGATCCTGCAGCATATGACACTAAAAGTTGCTCAGTCTTTCTGAAAGCTTTAGTTCTGTCCAAGCAGAAGTGCAGCTGCATGTGTATGTCCAAATAATGCAGAATTTTCTCACCCTTGTTCTGTGGGTTTGGAAAAAAGGTAGGCAAGTGAATGGTTTGGTTGAGGGCCACACTGGACACCACCTTAGGCATAAATGTTGGGTTTGTCCACAGAGAAACCCTGTCTGGATGAAAAATTATAAAAGGTTCCACAGCCATGAGTGCTTGTAACTCCGAGACTCGTCTTGCAGAGGTTATTGCTAGGGGCAGAGCTGTTTTCCAGGATAAGAATTTTATATCAGCTGTTGAGGCTGGCAAGGAGGCAGTGTGAGTTTTTCCAAGACATAATTGAGGTCCCATGCCGGAATTGGTGCTCTCCTTGGAGGCCTGATGTTTTTGGCCCCTCTGAGGTACTGCCTTATTAAAGGATGAGAAAAGATAGGTGGTTCCATATTGTAATGGGCTGAAATGGCAGAGGCGTGAATCTTAATTGATGAAAAGGAAAGGCCTGTGTCCAGCATCTCAGTTAGGTATTGTAAAATCTGAGGGATATTTGGTACATACGTGTCACTGCCTTGTTCCTGGTTCCAAGCACAGAATCTCTTCCATTTTTCTGCATAAGATTTTCTGGTACTGGGCCTCCTGGCCTCCAAGATAACATCCATAACAGCTTTTGAAAGAGGAGTGTCCTGAATGGCTACATTTTCCACCATGCTGCCAGATTTAAGGTCCTGAGTTGGCTGTGCAGGATCTGATTGTTTTGTTGGGTCAGCAAGTGAGAAGTTTGAGGCAATATCCATGTTGGACCTTAAGACAAGCTCTTTAGGATTGGGTACCAGTGCTGGCATGGCCAGTCTGGTGCAATCAGTATCATTTTTGGCTTCTCTTGTCAGACCTTTAGGAGTACCCTGGGAAGGAGAGGCAGTGGAGGAAAGGCATATACTGTTAGATTTTTCCAGCTGAAGGATAGGGCGTCCACTCTCCATGCTTGTTTGCGATAAATCCTTGTGAAAAATCTCTGTAACTGGCAGTTGTGAGGGGAGGCAAATAGATCTATGTCTGGGCATCCACATTTCCTTGTTATCATGCTGAAGACTTGTGGATCCAGTTTCCACTCGTGGGGATCCATGAGGTTTCTGCTTAGTTCGTCTGCCAGAGTATTTGTTTTTCCTGGCAGGAATTGTTTTTGCAGGTGAACTTGATAAGTCAATGCTGTGTACCATAAGGTCATTGCTTGTCTGCAGAGGGGGTAGGAATGTGTACCTCCCTGCTTGTTTATGTACCACATGACTGTAGTATTGTCTGTCTTTATCAGTAGCTGTCCTGGATGAAGTAGATCCCTGAAAGCTGTCAGGACATTCTGAACAGCCAGCATCTCTTTTTGATTGATGTGAAGATGCATCTGGCTTGCAGGCCATGTGACCTGAATACATTTTCCTGCCATATGGGCCTCCCAGGCATAATCTGATGCATCCGTTGTCAGTGTCTGTCTGGTTGTGGGTGAAGTGAACTGCAGACCCTTGTTGTGGTGACCGGCCTGTGCCCACCATCGAAACTCCTGTTGCAGGCAGGGAATGAGGGTAATTACTGTCTCCAGGCTGTGGCAATGCTGAGTCCAAACACTTTTTAGATACCATTGTAGTTTCCACATATGCAGTCTGGCATATGGAATTAGTAGAATGCAGGATGCCATGAAGCCCAAGGCCTGCAGGATTTTTCTTGCAGATAACTGGGTCTTTGTTGCCAACTTTTTGAAGTAAGAAGTCAGTTGCTTTTGCTTGTCTGGCATGAGATAAGCCATCTGGGCAGTTGTATTTAAGCTTGCACCCAGAAATATTACCTCTTGAGAGGGTACTAGTTTTGATTTCTTTTCGTTTACTGTGCACCCTAGGCAAATTAGTAATCTTTTTAAAAACGCCAGATGCTTTAGAAGAACGTCTTTGTTCTCTGCTTGAATAAGGCAGTCGTCCAAGTAGGGATATATTTGAATTCCTCTTTGCAAAATGAAAAGCATTTTGTGAAGACCCTGGGCACAGTAGATAAGCCAAAGGGCAGTGCAGAAAATTGGTAGTGCATTGAGCCAGCTATGAATCTGAGATATCTTCTGCAAGATTGTCTGATTGGGACATGCAGGTATGCCTCTTTTAGGTCCAAAGTTACGAGCCAAGCCTTCTTGACCAGCATGGGCAGTAGCTGGTGTAGAGTCAACATCTTGAATTTTGGAACCTCCAGAAACGTGTTTAGTATAGACAGGTCCAGTATTGGTCTCCAGGTTTTGTCCTTTCTGGGCACTAAGAAAAGTCTGGAGTAAAATCCTTGCCCTTGCTCTTGCTGTGGTACTTGTTGAATGGCCCTCATGTCCATGAGGGCTGTAATTTGCTTTTGCGCCTCTGCCCATTGATTGTGTGGCACGTCTGGCATACCTTTTGCCTTTGGTAGGGTGTGAAAATGGAACCTGTAGCCTTAGGACACTGTTCAAGACCCATTTGTCTTGGGTAACCATTTGCCAATTTGATGAAAAAAGTGCTAGTTTCCCCCCTAAGGGGGCTGCCAAAAGAAAAGTGCTTGGATCTGGCAGAGGAAAGTCATTGGGACTGTTTCATGTAAGGTTATGATTTGTCTTCTCCACTTTTGGAGGTAGAAGCACCCCATTGTTTAGGCCTGTATGAGCCTTGGGGCTGAGATCTACCTCCGGGACGTCTGTATCTGCCTCTTTGTGGTCTGTCTGACACTGGAAAGGACCAATTTTTAGAAGGCCAGTTCCTGCTAAAGCTGGGTGGCTGTACCTGTAAGAAATCCTTAACTGTCTGCATGAATTTCGCTTTATCCTCCATTTTCTTCAACACCTCTTCTGCTTTAGCACCAAACAAAGTATCATGCTGTAATGGGGCATCTAATAATTTTGCTTTAACATGATCAGGCAGATTCTGTTCCTTTAACCAAGCATGCCTTCTAATAACAGAACCTGTAACAGCGGCCCTGCAAGAGGCCTCCAGTGAATCATAACCACATTTCAAAGTATGCTATCCCACTTGTTCAGCTGCATGCAATAAATCCTGCATTTCCTTGTTCTCTGAACATTCAGAATTTGCCAACATTTTCTGTTTAAGCAGTGACATTAAGTATTGCTGATATTTAAGCATATGAAACTGACAATTTAAAGCCCTTAAAGCCAAGGTAGCAGAAGTGTAAACTTTTTTCCCCCCATCTGTCCAGTGCCCTAGAATCCCTATCAGAGGGGACAGGGTTTTTTGCAGTGGAAGCTTTGACCCCTTTGGGACTCTGAGATATAGTTTCTGGGTCAGCAGTGGGTTTTTTATATAGGAATTTAGAATCCGGGACCCTGTAGTATCTGTCTGGCTTAGCAGGTGCAGGGGGTAAAGAGTCAGGGGACAGGCCGGACTCTGAAAATACATCATCTACAATGTCTAGAACAGGTGGAATAGCAAGGGGTCTGTGCTGAGGAAGTAGCATAACGTCTCTGAGCCTTTTCTAAGATTCAGAGTAATCTTGGCTCTCCCAGTGGAAATGCTCCCTCATGGTATGCAGGGTTTCCCCAAAAGAATAATCCTCAGGAGGAGAGGCTGAAGGAATAGATTCTTCAGAGTCCTCATAGGGAGGAATAGAATAATCCTGTTCAGAAGAGGAATCAGAGGAAATAAAAACCTGATCAGAAGAATCACATTCTGTCTCTTGCCTAGGCCTCTTATCAGGAGCGGGATAACCCCTGATCAAAGTAATTAGGTCTTCGGACATTTTAAGCATCTGTTTTTTAGGCATGGAAGTCTGAGTAGGAGAATGCTGTACTTGTTTCTTTGTCTTTAGAGCTGCTTTAGTCTTTGTCTTTGAAGCTGAAGATGGTTTAACATATAACTGTGTAGGTCTGAAGACATCCTCAGAAGCCGATGCCTGCTCAGCGGCTCCGAACCCATCTGAGGGAATGATTTCCAAGTGTCCAATACCTTGAGTATCCAGAGGCCCAGTCGGCTCCACGTGGGAGTCAGAAGCGGCCTGTGGCTCTGAGGTAGTGTGCGCCAGGGGCTGCGAAAGCGCCTCACTGAGAACCGGCGACTGGTCTAACGGAGGCCTCACCGGTTTTGGACCTCGGATGCCTATCCTTTTCCTTGTCCTTGCGTTTTTTGTAAACTCCGGTCGTCAGCTGTTCTGACAGCATTATATAATTAAACCTTCGGCCAAAGTAATGAAATGCAAAATCGAACCGACGCTTAATAGTGCGTTGGTTAAATCTAGCACAAAACCGACAGCTAGCAACGTTGTGGTCAGGGCCTAGGCAAGGAATACAGTAAGAGTGAAAATCCTTTTGAGGTACTTGCGTCCTACAAGAAATACAATTGTTAACTTTTTCTGACATTGGTCTGGAGCAAGAAAAAAGTTTCCCCAACGTGGTACTTAGTTTTAATGAAGACTTCGGTTCTGAAATTCGGATTTGAAAATCTCAGGAGTCGGCAGACCGGCACTTGCGAACTGCTTTTGCTTTGGGCACCGCGTGGCAAGAAAGACTGAAGAAAATGGCGTCGGCTGCTTCTTTTATACCCCTGGCGCACTGACGTCAGGGAAGAGGCGACAGCAACAGACGCCGGACCAGGACTTTGTAATTCAGGCCGACTGTGGGTAGCCTGCCAGCAGGATAACCCAAGAGTAATGACTGCAACAGTGAAACACGATGAACAACCTGCTGTTGAGCCTCTGCCCACTGATTTCGGGGTAGGTCTGGCCAACTGTTTGGGGTTGGTAAGGTGTGAAAGTGGAATCTGTATCCTTGGGAAACTATATTTAGAATCCATTTGCCCTGGGTAATGAGTTCCCAGTTTTTTGCATGTAGTGCGATCTTTCCCCCTAAGGGAGCATGCAGTTGTGCAGGGCTGAGGAGGTTTAAAGTTAAGTCATTGTGACAGTTTTCCATACGGGGAGTGTTTTACTACTTCCAGCTTTGGAAGTGGACGCCCCCCACTGCTTAGGCCTGTGAGTACCTTAAGACTGTAGTCTAGGTGATCTGCTGTTCCTGGGTTTTGACTGAGAAGGCCTGGAAGAGGCAGGAAAGAACCAATTCTTAGAAGGCCAATGCCTACTGAATCTGGGAGGCTGTACTTGCAGGAAATCTTTAACAGTCTGCATAGATTCAGCTTTTTCCGCCATCTTTTTCAGGACGACTTCTGCTTTGTTGCCAAACAGGCGATCTTGGTTTAAGGGAGCATCCAGTAATTTAGCTTTAACATGATCTGGCAAAGTTTGCTCCTTAAGCCAAGCATGCCTTCTAAGAACAGACCCAGTGACAGCAGCCCTGCAAGATGCTCCTAAAGAGTCAAAACCACACTGCAAAGTATGTTTACCAACTTGTTCAGCAGAATGCATTAAATCCTGTAATTTTTTATTTTCAGCACAGTCGGGAATCAACATAATTTTTTGTTTAAGTAGTCCCATAATATGTTGCTGATACTTTAACATATGAAACTGGCAGTTTAAGGCCCTAATGGCCAAAGTAGCAGAAGTGTATACCTTCTTACCCCATCTATCCAAGGCCCTGGAATCTCTATCAGAGGGGGTAGGGTTTTTGACAGTAGTAGCCTTAATGCCTTTAGGTCCCTGGGAAATGGTCTCTGGATCCACCGTAGGATTCTTGAAAAGGAACTTGTGAGAGTCAGGTACTCTGTAATACTTGTCAGGTTTTCTGGGAGCCGGAGGTAAAGTGTCTGGGACCAGGGTAGATTCCAAGAAGGCATCATCTACAATGTCCAGGACAGGAGGGATAGCTAAAGGTCTGTGTTGAGGTAGGAGTAAGAACTCCCTAAGCCTCTTTTTGGAGTCAAGAGTAATCCTGGCTTTCCCAGCGGAAGTACTCCCTAAGAGTGTGCAAGGTTTCACCACAAGAAAAAGCTTCTGGAGGGGAAGCAGAGGGAATGGAGTCCTCTGCATCAGAATCCTCATAGGTAGATAAAGGCAAATCCTGGTAATCAGAAGAAACATAAATTTTAGAATCCTGATCAGAAGAATCAGAAGGATAATCAATCCTAGGTCTCTTAGAGGGAGAAGGCTGGCTTCCCCTAATTAAAGTAACAAGGTCTTCAGCCATTCTTATCATTTGTTTTTTAGGCATATGGGCCTGGCCATGCAGTTTGGACATCGGTTTTCTAGGCGTGGGTCGAGTTTTAGGCCTTGAAGAAGAAGATGGCGTCGGTTTGAAATGCAAGTCCGTAGGCCTGAATACACCTTCAGAAGCCGGTGCCTGCACAGCGGCTCCGGACCCATCCAAGGTAGAGACATCCAAAGGTTCCACAGTCGAAGAAGCATCTTGCGGCATACTGGACTCCGAATGGGTCTCAGTAGAGGCCTGCAAATCTGAAGTAGCGGGTATCAGGGACTGCAAAAGCACCTCACTGAGTACCGGTGAACTGGCGACTAGCTTAACGGAAACATCATCGGCAGCTTTGGACCTATGCGGTCTGTCTCTGTCATTATCTTTGCGTCTTTTCGGAATGTTGGTAGTCGGATGGCTTACCGAAGTCATTTCTGGATAATTAAACTGAGAACCGAAATAGTTTGCTGCAAAAATGGACAGACGACGAATAGTTTGAGGATTGAATAAGGCACAAAAGTGACAGCGAGTAACATCGTGTTCTGGGCCTAAGCAAGGAATGCAGTACAAATGAAAATCTTTATGTGGTATTTGCTTTCCACAGGTAATACAATTGTTAACTTTTACTGACATCGGTTTAGAGCAAGAAAAAGGATCCCCAATGGGGTACTTAGCTTTTTTGAAGACTTTGGTTCTGAAACTCGAAAACAAAAATTTCAGGAGTTGGCCGACCGGCACTTGCGAACTGCTTCTGCTTCGGGCACTGCACGGCAAGAAAGACTGATGTAATGGTGTTGGCTGCTTGCTTTATACCCTGACTACCTGACGTCATGGAAGAGAGAGCATCTGACGCAGGACCCAAGACTTTGATATTCAGGCTGGCTGAGGGCTACCTGCAGGCAGATAACCCAAATGTAATGACTGCAACAGTGAAACACGAAGAACATCTGTCCTTGATGATGGACAGGACCCACTTGTCTGTGGTAATAGCTTCCCACCTGGCCAGGGAAAGCGACATATTTGGGAGAGAGGAGTAATGGACTGAGGGCAGGGGAAGAAGAGCTGCAGAGGTTGTCACAGATATTTGCTGCCAAAGGGAGGTTTTCCCACTGGATGTTCCCCATGGGGATTAGTCAGGGTACCTTTTTCTAGGGGTATTTTCTTTATTTCCGAGATGTCCTAGGATCCATTCTAATGAAGGAGACAGATTTAGATGCGTAGTTCCTATGGTATCCACGGACTGAAGAGAGTAGAATCTGCCTGCAGTCTTTCATAGCCTCACCTTGGTCTTGGAGAGTTTTGATGAGACTGGCAGCCTGAGTATGAAACATTAAGTCTTAGTCCAAGGAAAAGTCTAAAAGTTTAGATTTGAAATCCTCATGGATAGGCTGACTGCAAAGCCATACATATCTGGGAACAACAGATCGAATGGCAACTGCCCTAGAAGAAGCATCCAAATGCTAAACATATCTCTGACCCACAAACATGATGTTTTTACTATAGAAATTTTTAATAAAAACAGTTAAATATGTATCCAGTACACAAGCTTAACTTTCACTTAGTACTTCAAGTATTAATACAACAGTTTAAAATTACTACTCTTATATACTATATTAAAATCATGTCATGTGCCATCACTTCTTTAAACCTTGTAATGGCTTTATACTTAATTTATCATGAAGACCTGGTAAACAGTCAGCCCTAAAATTACATATCCCATTTACATTCTAGTTCTCCGTTCTTGTAAATTTAAGTATATTAAAGGGGATGTAATAACAATATTTAAAGCAACAAATTCAAAATGATGATTTTTCCTTCTGCATTAATGTATTTAAGCTCTTGTAACAATGCTTCTATTAGTTTCAGATATATGATCACTCAATTCTATCTTTCAATCCTCTACTTTTTTCTTATACAAAATGTTTCACATTCTTCACCCAATGCCATATACACTAAATGTTTCAAATCACATTTTGCTGTACATTTTAAATGTAATTATTTTCTAGTAAACAAATGTATAACATAACTTCTCTTATAAATATTTTTGCATTGATGACAATTCCAGAAAGCAAAAGTTTCATACTTAACTGTCTTTTTTCTGTATACTCTGAAGGTTATAAAATGAAATTATGTACTCAACATAACGTTCCATCTTGTCTTGTTCATTTTCATTCTTCCTCAACAAATGGGTTAGGATCAGACTCTCGGATCAAACTCAGCCATCTCCTATAGATTCTATGATCTGGCTCTCAAGCTCCTCCCTTTCCCGTAATGCCCCTGACCACTGCAATACATCAGAGAGAGTTTGCTGCTATTATACTAGTTATTACTAGAAATACAATAATCATGCTATGACAAAAAAGTGATAGCTGAAAGATCAGGAGCTCAAACAGGAACTATGGTTTATATCAACAATTCTGTTAGGTCTCTCCCAAAGACATGGATGAGGAAAGGAGGGAGGAAAGTTGAGAAGAATGAATATGGACAACACAGATGGAACGTTATGGTCAGTGCATAACTTCTTTACGTGAAGTTGTCATTTTCATTCATTCCTCAAGGAATGGGACCAAGTCCCCAGCTATGGTAACTTTGGGTGGCCTTCATGGAAGGATTATTCAGAGAACCACGAAACCAAAAGCAGCTCTGTTTCTGGAGATAATGTCCAATTTGTAATGTGCAATTACGGTATAGGTATAAGACCATGTGGCAGCTGCATAAATATCATCAATGGATGCTCTAGCCCAAAGAGCAACCGATGCAGGCAATGACCTGGTTGAATGCACCTTCGGTTCTCTTGGAAAAGTTATGCCTCTCAAGGAATAAACATAGGTGACACAATCTGTTACCCATTTAGCCAGTGTAGTTTTTGAAACTGGTTTACCTATTCTATTATTAGTGAAGGAGACAATCAGTTTATTTCTAAAACTTCTTAGTCCTGTGAAGGTAAAAACAAAGTTGTCGATGTATGTCTAGAAGATGAAAGGTGTATTCTCCTTTATTTTCAAATTTGAGGAAGAAAACTGGCAAATTGATCACTTGATTGATGTTGGGTCAGATGCAACATTTGTTTTTTTTTTCAAAAATCTTTATTATGTTTTATGACTAGATCATAATTAAAGTACAGTTTTGTACCTACCATAAATGTAGATGCTCGAGTGCTAATACAGCTGCAGTAATCACAGATGGGTTTTCTGCCGTCAGGCGGTCCCTCGGTCGGCCGAATTCCAAAGTCTTGGTCCGGCGTCGGTTGTCGTCGCTTTCTCTTCTGACGTCAGTGAGGCTAGAGTATATAAGACACAGCCGACGCCATGTTCTTCAGTCTTTCTTGCCCCAGATGTCAGGTGCCCCCAGAAGGAAGGCAATACATAAATTATGCTTATATGTGTATACATGCAATGCAATATAATCCAAAAACAGTGGTTGCAAGCAAATAAACCATAGAAGGATAACCCAGTCAGGTTGTATGAAGAGGTTGTTAGGCCCCATGCCTTTACCAAGTGGGGAAGGAGGGAGGGAAACCTGTACTGCAGCTGTATTAGCACTCGAACATCTACATTTATGGTAGGTACAAAACTGTACTATGTTCATCGTGCATACAGCTGCAGTAATCACAGATGGGTAGAGTCCCAAAGCTGCGCACAGGGTGGTAGGTACTAGGAGGTACTGGGTTGAGCCAGAATGCCCTGCAAAACAGCAGTGGCAAAGCCTGCTCTGGTTCTGGAATATAAAGGCAGGTGGTAGTGTTTTGTGAAGGTATGTACAGAACTCCAAGTGGCTGCCTCCAGAATATATTTGGTAGGAACTCCTCTGAGGAAGGCTGTAGAGGTAGCTGTGGCCCTGGTGGAGTGTGATCTGATACCTGTAGGAACAGATTTCCCATGATAGGAATAACAAAACCGTATGCAGTGGCCTATCCACTTTGAAATAGTCTGCTTGGAAACTGGCTTCCCTTGAGCCCCTACAGCATAGGACACAAAGAGTTGTCCTGATTTCCTGAAGGGCTTTGTTCTATCCAAGTAGTAACATAGCTGCCTATGGATGTCTAAAGAATGTAGCAGCCTTTCCCCTTTGTTTTGAGGATTGGGGTAAAAGGTAGGAAGGTGTATGGCTTGATTTAAAGCTATCCTGGATACCACTTTAGGCATAAATGATGGGTTGGTACGAAGGGAAACCCTGTCCTGATGGAAAATGAGAAAGGGCTGCACTGCCATGAGGGCCTGTAGTTCCGAAACTCTACGAGCTGAAGTGATAGCCAGAAGGAAGGCAGTATTCCAGGACAAATATTGCAAATCTGTTGAGGCAGCTGGTTCAAAAGGAGGCAATGTTAATTTTTCTAGTATGTAATTAAGATCCCAGGCTGGTATTGATTGTTTCCTTGGTGGTCTAATATTCTTAGCCCCTCTGAGGAACTGTCGTAAGAGTGGGTGAGAAAATAAAGGAGGATCCGTGTTGTATTCTTCAGAAATGGCTGAGGCATGGATTTTTATGGAAGAAAATGAAAGTCCACTGTTCAGCAGCTCAGCTAGATACTGTAATACCTGAGGCAAGTTCAGTTTTCTAGGGTCCTGGCCTTTTTTCTCATTCCAAGAACAAAACCGCTTCCATTTTGCGGAGTAAGCTTTTCTAGTAGATGGCCTTCTGGCCTCCAAAATGACATACTGCACCTCCTTGGAGAGTAGGGTCTGTTGTGGTGTTAAGGAATTTTCCATGCAGCGAGATTGAGTGTTTTCAGCTGACTGTAGAGAGTTTTGTAGCTGTGCTGAGTCAGCAGAAGAGGCATTAGAGGCAGGGACCAGGGAGGAGTATGTGTTAGGCTCCTCAGCAGTGGATACCAGTGTTGCCGTGGCCAATCTGGAGCAACCAGTATCATCTTCGGTCTGTCTGCTCTTGCTTTCAAAAGTACCTTGGGCAGAAGAGGCAGAGGTGGGAATGCGTAAACTGTCCATGCTGTCCAACTGAATGAAAGTGCGTCCACTCTCCAGGCCTTTGGATGAAAGGTCTTTGAACAAAACGTTTCCAATTGATGATTCCTGTGGGAGGCAAAAAGATCTATGTCTGGCCTCCCCCACACTTGTGTTATTTCTGTAAACACCTGAGGATGTAACTTCCATTCGTGTGGATCTGTCATATTTCTGCTTAAATTGTCTGCCAGCGTGTTTTCCAATCCTGGCAAGTACTGGGCTTGAAGTTCGATTTGCCATTCCAGAGCCAAGTTCCAAAGAGTCATGGCTAGTCTGCACAAGGGGTATGAATGTGTTCCTCCTTGTCTGTTTATGTACCACATTACTGTGGTGTTGTCTGTTCTTATCAGTAATTGCCCTGGATGCAGGAAGTCCTTGAAAGCTGTAATTGCATTTATTACTGCTAGCATTTCTTTTTGATTGATGTGAAGGTGCTTTTCTTTTTGGGACCATATGCCCTGGATGCACCTGTCCGTCATCTGCGCCCCCCAGGCGTAATCTGAGGAGTCTGTTGTGATAACTTGCTTTGCTTGAGGCTTGCAGAATGGGAGGCCTGTGTTTGCTTGACATGCTTGGGCCCACCATAGAAATTCCTTTTGCAAACATGGGATTATTGGTATCATTGTTTCCAAACTGTGACTGTGTTGAGACCATAGGTTTTTTAGGTACCATTGAAGTTTCCTCATATGCAGCTTTGCACATGGGATTAAAAGAATGCAAGATGCCATGAATCCCAGAGCCTGCAGGATTTTCCTTGCAGTAAGCCTGGTACTTTTTGCTAGTATTTTGAAGTAATGAGATAGTTGCCCCTGTTTTTCTGGCGTAAGATAGGCCATCTGGGTGTTTGTGTCCAAATTGGCACCCAGGAAAGTTATTTTCTGAGATGGTGCTAGCCTTGATTTCTCTTTGTTGATTGTGCATCCCAGAGAATGCAGTAACCGTGTCACATATGCCAGATGTTCCAGAAGTATGTGTTTGCTGTCCGCTTGGATCAGGCAGTCATCCAAATAAGGGTAAATTTGTATCCCTTGAAGTCTGCAGTAGGCAATCACTGATGCCAGGCACTTTGTGAATACTCTGGGCGCAGTAGATAAGCCAAAGGGCAATGCAGAGAATTGATAGTGGATTGAACCTGCAAGAAATCTGAGGTATCTTCTGCAGCTTTGTCTGATTGGGACATGCAGGTATGCCTCCTTGAGGTCCAATGTTACCAGCCAAAACTCCTTGCCCAGCATGGGAAGAAGTTGCTGTAATGTGAGCATCTTGAATTTTGGTACGAGTAGAAATGTGTTTAGGATGGATAAGTCCAAAATGGGTCTCCAGTCGGTTCCTTTCCTTGGTACCAGAAACAGCCTTGAATAAAAACCTTGACCTTGTTCGTGAGTAGGTACCTCTTGAATAGCTCTCATGCTTATGAGCTTTGAAATTTGTAGTTGTGCCTCTGCCCTTTGATTCTGTGGCAGGTTTGGCATGCCTCTCATTTTGGAAGAGTGTGAAAATGAAATTTGTAGCCTCTGTTTATAATGTCCAGGATCCATTTGTCTGTTGTGACAATATGCCAATTGGCTGCAAATAATGCTAGCTTTCCTCCCAAAGGTGCTGCCAGCTGAGACGTGCTTGGCATGAAAATGAGGAAGTCATTGGGTTTGCTTCCTGTATTGTTGTGCACTGTCCTCGCCACCTCTTGGTGCTGGAGTTTGCCATTGTCGTCCTCTATATGATCCTTGTGATTGCCCTCTGCCCCTTGTGCGTGTGTATCTACCTCTTTGGGGCTTGTCAGTGGCTGGAAAGGACCAGTTTTTTGAAGGCCAATTTCTGCTAAAACGTGGTGGTTGGACCTGTAAAAAGGCTTTGACAGTTTGCATAGATTTGGCTTTTTCTTCCATTTTCCGTAGTATCTCCTCAGCATTAGTACCAAACAGCACATCCCTTTGTAAAGGAGCATCTAGAAGTTTAGCTTTGACATGATCAGGCAAGTTTTGTTCTCTAAGCCAGGCATGTCTGTGAATGACTGATCCTGTAGCAGCCGCTCTACTTGAAGCCTCTAGTGCATCATAACCACAATGTAAAGTGTGTTTACCCACTTGTTCTGCACTATGCATCATATCCTGTAACTCCTTTAAATCTGGTTGTTCAGGTTGAGACATTTTATTCCTTAACTGTGATAACAGGAACTGTTGATATTTAAGCATATGAAACTGACAATTTAAGGCCCTCATGGCTAGGGTGGCCGAGGTATATACCTTTTTACCCCACCTTTCTAAAGACCTTTACTCCCTTTCTGCTGGAAGTGGATTCTTGGCAGTGGAGGCCTTCAATCCCTTGGGACCTTGTGAAATGGTTTCAGGGTCAGCATTATGACTTTTGAAGAGAAATTGGTGAGAGATGGGTACTCTGTAATACCTATCAGGTTTGACTGGTGCAAGAGGCAGAGAATCCGGGTTAAGGCAAGCCCCCGAATAAACATCATCAAGTATGTCCAAAACAGGGGGTATCGCCAGAGGTCTGTGTTGAGGTAACAAAAGAAATTCCCTAAGCCTTTTCTTAGAATCTGAAAAGTCTTGGCCTTCCCAATGGAAGTGTTCCCTCAAGGTGTGCAAGGTTTCCCCAAAGGAAAAATCCTCAGGAGGAGATACAGAAGGGATGGACTATTCTGCATCCGAATCCTCAAAAGGGGAGTAAGAGTGTTCCTCTGCATCAGAATGTTCTGATAAAATGGATCCCTGATCAGAAGAGGGAGAATCTTCCTCCACTCTGGGTCTCTTGTCTGGAGGGGGTTGAGAACCTCTGATAAGAGTAATTAAATCCTCAGCCATTTTAAGCATCTGTTTTTTAGGCATGGGACCTGGAGATGGGCCCTGTGCAACAGGCCTTTTGGGGTGCCTGGCTGTTTTGGATTTAGTAAAGGCCTTAATGGAAAAAGAAGATGAGGGTCTGAAGACACCATGGGTGGAAGTGGACCTGTCCACATTAGTAGGCTCAACATTAGCAAAGGCTTCGGTGGTTGTAGTCTGGGAAAGGGCCGAGGTCCCAGCGGTCTCGGGTACAGAGGACACTGCCAAAGGAGTGTCGTCGGTAGTCAGGGACTGCAAAGGCGTCTCGCTGAGAACCGGACCACGTGTAGCCTGTTTTGGCCTGGTGTCGGCGGGGACCACGGGCCTCGCGTGTCGGTCCTTTTCCTTGCATTTTTTGGACAAAACGGTAGTCGGAGAGTCCGACGACATTTTATAATCAAAAGCTTTACCGAAATAGTGTTGGGCGAACTCCGCCCGACGCTTAATAGTGCGTTTATTGAAGGTAGCGCAAAAGCGACAGCCCGAGACGTCGTGGTCTGGGCCTAAACAAGGTATGCAGAGGGAATGGAAATCCTTATGCGGTATTTGCTTCCCACAAGAAATACAATTATTAACTTTTTCTGACATCGGTCTGAGGCAAGAAAAGTTTCCCCAACGGGGTACTTAGCTTTAATGAAGACTTCGGTTTCCAAAATATTCGTAATTCAGGAGCTGGCCGACCGGCACTTGCGAACTGCTTCTGCTTCGGGCACCGCGCGGCAAAAAAAGACTGGAGAACATGGCGTTGGCTGTGTCTTATATACTCTGGCCTCACTGACGTCAGAAGAGAAAGCGACGACAACCGACGTCGGACCAAGACTTTGGAATTCGGCCGACCGAGGGACTGCCTGACGGCAGAAAACCCATCTGTGATTACTGCAGCTGTATGTACGATGAACATCATACATTAAAGACATACGTCATCATTTATATAGGCATTAACTAGTAATTACTAGTACATAACATACAATCTACAAACTATATACAAGAGTGCTATCTGCCTACTCTTGTGAAATAAACATTTGAGTACTTCTGATTTAGACATTCTGAACTAATTTATAGGACAAAGAGGACCTTATAAGGAAGAGTTGAGACAGAAAATCAAGAAACAATTTAGGTACCAAAAATGAGAAGGGATCCCAATCCTAAAGAATACATAATTAAGTACTATGGTTAATTAAAAAATATTCAAATAGTAAATTTCCAGTACTCTAGAAAAGGAGGATGTAACTTCCGACTGTGCATTAGGTATTTATGGGGTCTGTTCTATACTTGACAGCAATTTGCTTAAACCCCTTCCAAGACTAGCTTTCCAATTCAATGTAATATAGAATTTAATGAAAGTGAAGAGAGTGATTAGAACATTTACTTGTAATTTTATGAAGCCTGGATGAGGAATATGCAGCATAGCAAATTTCCATGAAAAGGTACATTTCTCATAACCCATTTTTTTGCAATTTGATTTTTAGGGAGCACCAGAGTTTAAAGGAGCATTTACAACTCCAAAAGATATGCAAGAGATCCGCTTTTTGAGAATCACAGTATGGACAGAATAGAGAGGTTTTTTGGGTAAAACTTATTTAATACAGTTGGGGTAAGGTAGGAGTTATTCAAACTCATTAGTTGTGTATATTTAAGTTTTTTAAAAGGGCTAGATTTTGCAGTTATTTGAATGGATTTAATTTTTTGATTAAACGTAACTGATGGGTCCAGATCAGACCAGTAATTAGATAAGGATTTTATTTTGGTATTTGATCAACATAATAAGTTTATATGTATTAGAAATAATTTTCTTATTCATTAATAGAAAGTTCCAAATAATTTTACTTGTATTAATATCATTTTCTTCCAGTTTAGGATTTCTCAGGAATTTGGCACTTAATTCGTTAATCTGTCTCAAATTGAGTATTTTGTTTTTGAGGGATATGTATAGTTTAATGCTTTTTAGGTTCTCTTTGTTAAGAAAGGGAAAAGCTTCAGGATTAAAGTTAAAACTTTTAATACAATTATAAAAACGTCTTAACCAGACCAGTGTCCATTATATTCTGATATATTTATAAGTTTGTTAGAGTTAATAATGTCATAATATAATTTAAAATCTGGAAGGTTAAGTCCACCTTGGTTTTTAGGGTATATATTTTTTTTCATATGTAATTCTAGTTGATTTGGGAGATCATAAGAATTTGGACAGAGAGGAATGAAGTAGTTTGAAAAAACTTATGTACTATTATATTTGAGGCATTAAAGGCATATAATAATCTTGGCAATGTATTGATCTTAACCAGAGCTACTTTTGAGAGAAAAGAAAGCTGGGTTTTACTCCATCTAGAAAGGTCCTGTTGTATTGTTTGCCAAAGCTTGATGATGTTTCTTTGGTCGAAAAAATTGGAGTCTTCATGAAAAGATATTCCCAGATATTTCAAAGAGTTGCTAAGTTTAATTTATGTTGAGAAGGAGTAAGAAAGTGATTGCTAAAATGTATTGATTGAGAAAATTAAGAATTTCTCTGGATTTAATTTATAATTGGAATATTTAGAAAAGGTATCTATGGAGTTCAACATTTTCCACAAGTCAGAGTTTGTAAGTATGAAATATAAGTTTAAGTCATCTCCAAATGCTGAGAATGCTATTCTGGTGTTGTATAAAATCGGAGTGTGATGGAAGGTTTTTTGCAGGATGAGTAAAAATAAAGGCTCAATGTATAAATTAAAAAGGTAAGGAGATAATGGGACAACCTTGTCTTGTTCCATTCTTGAGTGCAATCTGTGGAGAGGAAATCCTATTAATATACAATGATGAATAAGCATTTTAGTACAATGTGTTAATAAATTGAATAAAACTAGGAGGTATGGCAAAATAAGGTAAGGTTGAGAGAAAAAATGTTAGATTTAGTCTATCAAAAGCTTTGGATGCATCAACTGCAACAGCATATAATGGGGTTTGATTTTGACTGGAAAGGTTTCATCATTGTATCTAGTGTAAACATATTATCGCAAGTCTGCATGTATTGTATAAAGCCTGATTGGTTAGGTGAAATAATACTAGGGATAAAAGGTTTTAATCTGTTAGCCATTATTAAAGCAAAATTTTTTATATCCAGGTTAATCAATGAAATAGGTATATAGTTCCAAAGATTTTAAGGATCTGTATGTTCTTTGAGGATAAAGATTGTTTCGGAAGTATTAAAATGTCTATCTGTAATATTATCATTTTTTAATTAACTTAACACAATAAGTAATATCTTTTACAGTTTTTTTTAACTAAAAGTTTTCTAAAATTCTACAGTAAACCCATCTAGATCGGGGGGGGGGCTTTGTTTGATTTAAAGTGAGTTATGCCTGTAGTTATATCTTGTTGGTTATTGAGAAATGAGAGGGATTCTTGTTGAGACTGATTAATTCTGGGGAATTTAAGTTGATTTAGAAAATGATCCATCTCTTGTTCTGATGATGAAGGTGTTTGAGCATCATAAGACTGGGAATAAAGATTTACAAACAACTTAATTATTTCCTGGCTAGTATAGTATGTTTTCCCTTGATATAGTATCACTGTTATATTGGGGGTTGATTTGCTTTGGTTTATCAATCTCACCAAAAACATAAGAGGGCATCTGAGATCATTTTGAGTAATAGGATATAGTTTTAGTTCCTGGAAAGATAAATAGCATGCATTTAATAAGTATAAGAGGCAACATTTGTTAAAAAGGAAGGGTCTGTGGGTAAAGTAACTCTGTCTTTGTGAAAAATCAAATACAGTGGTTTGGAAGATAGTTCTTGGAGTGCTTGGAGTTCAAATATCCATGTTGCAGAAATAAACAGCCACCAGAAAGATGGTTCTCCAAGAAAGAAATCTGAGATCTACTTTAGCTGATGGTTCAAAAGGAGAATTTACTAAAGTTTGCAAAACCATAGTAAGGTCCCAAGGTGGAGTAGGGTCCTTTATTGAAGGTCTAAGAAGAAGGTATCCTTAAGAAAAGTCTTACATAATTTAGATGGCACTAAAGGAGAAGCATCATCTCCAATGTGATAGTTGGAGATGGCTGCTAACTGAACTTTAACAATGGAAAAACTTGCTCTGCCTTGAAAAATCGAGGTAAGGAAATTAGAATAGCAGGAAGTGGGGCAGTAAAATGATCGAACTCTGATGAGCCCAAAAAGAAAACCTTTTCCATTGACTTTTGTAAATATTCCCCGTCAAAGGTTTATGAGATTAGACTAGGATTTATTTGAACTGGGAAGGGAAGCCTGAAATATATAGACATCATTGGAATTGGAGAAACCATGCAGTCAACTTGAGACCTGCAATGTTCGAGTAAATCTGCACTGACAGGTGACACAGGAGGTCTGGCCTGGAAACCAGCATCCACAAAGGACATACAAGATGAGACCAAAGAAATGGGAACCATACTTGTTAAGGCCAAAAGGGACCATTGTGGATTACTTGCTCTTCAACCAAAGTGCTTTCTAAAGAATCTTGGGAATGAGCGGCAGGTGAGGATAAGCATACAGGAGACCAGAGGGCCAAATGTGGACTAGCACATCTCTCAGTGACTGTACCTGAGATGGGATAAGAGCAAAGAACCTTCTGCATTTGTTCTTGAGGGAAGATGCAAATAGGTCGCAGCAAGGTTGACCCCATTTGTGGAAGATCATGTTCACCACTGATTGGTTGACAGAGGACTCGTGAGGCATGAGGATGGTTATGCTGAATTTGTCTGTTAGAAATGTTTGATTTCCCCAGTATGTGTGTCTCTACAAGAAAGCGGTTAAATGAGATTTCCCATTGCCATACTTCTCATTGCTTCTTCAAAAAGGGGGTAGAATATGGTTCCCCCATTTGTTAATGTACCAGACTACTGTCAAGTTGTCCATTTGTATTGCAATAGTGTCTAGAGGGGAAAGCTGTGAAAGGCCTGCAAAGCTAGAATCACTGCTCTCATCTCTGGGACACTGATATGCAAATTGGTCTCTTGTGGCGACCACATGCCATGAACAGTCTATCCATGCCCCAACTCCAAATGGAAAGCATCCATAGTCAAAGTGGTGTTCGTGAAGGAAAGATAATAGGGACACCCTTAACCGATCTCGGATTGAATCCACCAAAGAAGAGACTTTCTGCAAGCCTGAGACAGCTTTATCAGATGCCTTAAGGAGTGTTGATGAAAGGACCATTGCACTGCAAGGGGTTCACAGAAGAACACTCATGTGGAGATAAGCAGTGGGAATAAAAGTAATTGCAACAGCCATCAACCCTACAGCTTTGAAGAACAGCTTTGCTAGGTGAGAGGAAGAGAAAAAATCTATCTGGCATGCGTCCTCAATGCAAGAACTCTGTTTTGAGGCAGAAGAGCTAGAGAGCTGACCGTGTCTAAACAAGCTCATGTAAACTCCAAGACTTGGACTGGCTGAAATTATAATTTGTCCATACTGACAGTGATTCCCAGTAAGTGAGACAGCTGAAGTAAATAGTCTCTGTCTTTGACTGGTAGATGTCGGGTTGGTGCAGTGAGGAGCCAGTTGTCTAAGTAAGGAAACATTCTGAATCTGAGCAGTCTCAGGTGAGCTGCTACTGGTGCCATGCATTTGGTGAATACCCTGGGGGCTGTGCTGAGCCCGAAGGGCAGTGCTCTGAACTGATAATGACTGGCTCCCTGCCAGAAGCATAAATACCTTTGAGAGCACCTGGTCATTTTGATGTGATAGTACGCATCTTAAAGATCGACTTTGCACATCCAGTCATCATCCTGTAGGAAAAGTAGAGTGGACTGAACAGTGACCATCCAGAATTTGGAATTCTTTACAAACTGATTTAGATAACAGAGATCCAAGATAGGTCTCAAGGGCACTGTCTTTTTTGGCACGAAAAAGAACCTTGAGCAAATTCCAGATCCTGCTTGCTCTTGAAGAACTCTCTTGTTTAGAAGCTTTTTGATCTCTTGAGCTGCTAAGCTCCCTCTGATTGGGTGAAACATCAGGGAGACTTTCTCTTTTTATGGGAATTTGTAAAAAGGGAATGAAATATTTGCTGGATATGATCCTTTGCAAGAGTCTTTTGTGATGGCTGTCCAAGTTTTATGGTGCAAAGATAAGTGCCCCCCCCCCCCGGATGCCTCAAGAGAAGGACAGCTGGGCAACCATTCAGGAGCACTGGAAGGATCTGTCCAAAAATAAAATCCTGAGATCCTTGGTTCTGCATATTCCCCTCTGTTGTGTGGATGATGTCTACCACTGTAGTTATTTCCCCCTCTGCCTTTGGGGGAAAAATCCTCAAATGATTTCCTGGAAAGGACCTTGAGATTTCAGGAACCACATCTTCTTCCCACCACGTTGATTCCTAGAGAAAGGTCTCTGCAGGGTAGAAAAGTGGATTCCAACGGCAGACAAGGTCTTTCCATCATGTTCACTGGGGGAAGTGTGTGTCTTTTTAATGGTTGGCCCAAACAAAGAAGGTCCATCAAAAAGGAGAATTGATGAATGACGCCTTGAAGGGCTCTGCAAAATCAAAGAACCTCAAACAGGCATGTCTCCTTATGGTTATGCCAGAAACAGCCACCCTCAAAGTACCTTCAGCTGCATGTGAGATTAACCTCATGGATGAGTTTGTAATACAGAGGCCAGTCTTGAGGAAAAGGAAGTACAGTTGGGTACACTTACCATAAATGTAGATGTTCCAGTGTATTCACTGTTGCAGTCATCACATTTGGGTTATCTGCTTGTAGTAGCCCTCAGTCGGCCTGATTATCAAAGTCTTGAGTCCTGCGTTGGTTGCTGTCTCATCTTCCATGATGTCAGGTAGTCAGGAGTATAAAGCATGCAGCCGACGTCATTACATCAGTTTTTCTTGCCCCAGATGTCAGGTGCCCCCTAATAGGAAGCAATTAAATATATATATGCAAGGTTATACCTCCAACAAAAAAGCAAGTACACCAAAAAGCTTTTAAGCATAGAAAAGGAGAATAGAGATATAGCCAAAAGATGTCAGGGGGCTGGAGGGAGCGTAACTAGGACTGCAACAGAGAATACACTCGAACATCTACATTTATGATAAGTCTACACAACTGTACTATGTTCTTCGTGTTTCACTGTTGCAGTCATCACATTTGGGTAGATTCTCAAAGTTAAGGATGGGAGGAGGAATTTATATACCATTAGGACCAGCTATAAGGCCCTACAAGACTGCAGTGGCAAAACCAGCTCTGGATTTAGAGAAAATAGGCAAAAGGTAATGCTTGGTTAAAGTATGTACAGAACTCCACGTAGAAGCTTCTAGGATGTCTCTGGTAGGGACACATCTGAGAAAGGCTGTAGACATAGACGCAGCCCTGGTTGAGTGTGGTTTTATCCCCTGTGGGATAGGTTTTGCATGGTGCTTACAGCGGAAATGAATGCAATAGCCTATCCATTTAGAAATGGATTGCTTTGAAATTGCCATCCCCTCTGCCCCTGCAGCAAATGCCATCAGAAGTTGTACAGATTTCCTTTGAGGTTTAGTCCTGTCCAAGTAAAATCTAAGTTGTCTGTGCACATCTAAGGAGTGCAGTATCCGTTCCCCTTTGTTCTGTGGATTAGAAAAGAAGGTTGGCAAATGAATGGACTGATTAAGAGCCACACTGGCTACTACCTTGGGCATGAAGGAGGGATTGGTCCTGAGGGACACCCTGTCCGCATGAAAGATGATGAAAGGCTCCACTGCCATAAGAGCCTGTAATTCAGAAACCCTACTTACTGAAGTGATTGCTAAAAGGAAGGCTGTTTTCCAAGAAAGGAATTTTAACTCTGCACTTGTAGCTGGCTCAAAAGGAGATAGAGTAAGTTTTTCCAATACAAAGTTAAGGTCCCAGGCTGGAGTTGGGACTCTCCTGGGTGGTCTTAAGTTTTTGGCCCTCTGAGTTGCTGCTTGAGCAGTGGATGAGATAAGAGGGGTGGTTCTGTGCTGTAATGAGCTGAAATGGCTAAGGCATGAATTTTGATGGAGGAAAAAGAAAGGCCCTTGTGAAGCATCTCGGTTAAGTGTTGAAGAATCTGAGGTAAACTGGGCGCTGCTGTGCCCATCCCTCGAGTTTAGCTCCAGGAACAGAATCTTTTCCATTTTTCAGCACAAGACTTTCTAGTATTAGGCCTCCTTGCCTACAAAATGACACCCAACACTTGTTTACTGAGGGATGGTAATGGAGAGTTCAAGTAATTATCCAGGCTGCCAGGTTCAGGGTTTGAAGCTGAGGATGCAGAATCTGGTCCTCCTCCTGAGAAAGCAGGGTAGGGGTCGGAGGCAGGTGCCATGGTGCCAGCAAGGACACACTGCACAAGAGGGGGTACACCAGTGTTGGCTTGGCCAGTCTGGTGCAATCAGTATCTTCCTTGGTTTGTCCTGTTTGATCTTTAGTAGTACTTTGGAGAGGAGAGGCAGAGGAGGAAAGGCATATAGATTTTTCCAGCTGAAGGACAGGGAATCCACCTTCCAAGCTTGTTTGTGGGGAGTCCTTGTGCCAAATTTGTTCAACTGGTAGTTCTGGGGGGAGGCAAACAGGTCTATATCTGGGCTCCCCCATTTGTTTATCAACATGTTGAAAGTCTTTGGTTCCGGTATCCACTCGTGTGGGTCCATGAGATTTCTGCTTAGTTCGTTTGCCAGTGTATTTAGTTTTCCTGGCAGGAATTGAGCCTGTAAATGCACTTGGTAGCTCAAGGCTGTATTCCACAGAGCCACGGCTAGTCTGCACAGGGGGGTATGAATGGGTCCACCCCTGCTTGTTTATGTACCACATAACAGTGGTGTTGCCCATCCTTACCATTAATTGTCCTGGAAGAATGTGGTCCTTGAAGGCTGTCAGAGCATTCTGTACAGCTATCATTTCTTTTTGATTGATATGCAGGTGCATTTGACTTGGGTTCCATTTGCCCTGAATGCACTTCCCTGCCAGGTGAGCCCCCTATACATAGTCTGATGAGTCTGTTGTTAGGGTTTGGGTGGCAGGGGGTAGAGTGAATGGTAGTCTCTTGTTTTGGTGGCAGTCTTCTGCCCACCAAAGGAACTAACTGTAGGCAAGGTATGATAAGAATCATTGCTTCTAGATCCTGAGAATGTTGACACCATAGGCTTTTTGGATACCATTGTAGTTTCCTCATATGCAGTCTTGCATATGGAATTGGGAGAATGTAGGAGGCCATGAACCACAAGGCATGCAGTACTTGCCTTGCAGATAGCAGGGTTGTTATGGCCACTTGTTTGAAGAAGGTTGTCAAATGAATTCGTTTCTCTGGCATGAGGTAAGCCATCTGGGAAGTTGTATTCAAGCTTGCTCGCAGGAATATAATATGTTGACAGGGTACCAGTTGAGATTTCTTTTCATTTATGGTGTACCCTAGACAGGTTAGAACCCTTTGTACAAAGGCCAGATGATTCAATAGTATTTCCTGGCTTTCTGTCTGAATTAGACAATCATCCAGGTATGGGTATATTTGAATATTTCGTTGCTGCAAAATGCAATAACTGGAGCTAGGCACTTTGTGAATACCCTGGGCGCAGTAGATAAGCCAAAGCACAGTGCAGAGAACTGATAGTGTGTGTAGCCTGCTCAGAAGTGAAGGTATCTTCTGCAAGATTCCCTGATTGGGATGTGCAGGTATGCTTCTTTTAACTCTAGCGTTGCCAACCAGACGTCTTTGCCTAGCATAGGAAGCAACTGGTGAAGAGTCAGCATCTTGAATTTTAGAATCTAAAGGTGTTTAGAGTAGATAGTTCCAGGACAGGACGCCATGAATTGTCCTTTCTGGGTACCAGGAAAAGTCTAGAGTAGAAACCTTGTCCCTTTTCCTCTTCTGGTACCAACTGAATAGCCCCCATGCTTAAGAGAGAAAGTACTTGTTTTTGGGCCTCTGCCCACTGATTTGGGGGTAGGTCTGGCCACCCGTTTGGTGTTGGCAATGTGTGGAAGTGAAATCTGTATCCCTAGGACACTATATTTAAAACCCATTTGTCCTGGGTAATGAGTTCCCAATTCTTTGCATGAAGAGCAATCTTTCCACCCAAAGGGGCAGTCAGTTGATAAGTGCTTGGAAATTTTAAAAAGAAGTCATTGAGACAGTTTGCCACAGGGGGGAGTCTTATTACTCCCAGATTTGGAAGTGGAGACCCCCCATTGCTTAGTCCTGTGTGTCCCCCTGGGACTGAAACTTGGGGTTTCTGCTGAGCCTGGGTTTGACTTGAGAAGACCTGGATGGGGCTGGAAAGGACCAATTTTTAGAGGCCCAGTGCCTACTAAATCTAGGGGGCTGAACTAGTAAGAAGTCTAACAGTTTGCATAGATTTAGCTTTATCTTCCATCTTTTTAAGAACTTCCTCAGCCTTGTTGCCAAACAGGCGGCCCTGATTTAAGGGAGCATCCAACAATTTAGCTTTAACATGATCACGTAAAGATTGCTCCTTAAGCCAAGCATGCCTTCTGAGCACAGACCCAGTAACAGCAGCCCTGCAAGAGGCCTCTAATGTATCAAAACCACATTGCAAAGTATGTTTTCCAACCTGTTCAGCAGAATGCATTAAATCCTGTAATTCTTTATTTTCCACACAATCAGGAATCAACATCATTTTCTGTTTAAGCTATCCAATAACACGTTGCTGATTCTTGAACATATGGAACTGGCAGTTTAAAGCCCTAATGGCCAAGGTTGCAGAAGTGTAAACCTTCTTACCCCCATCTATCCAGCGCTCTGGAGTCTCTATCAGAAAGGGTAGTATTTTTAGCAGTCGAAGCCTTAATGTCCTTGGGCCCCTGGGAAATAGTCTCTGGATCCGCAATAGGATTTTTAAAAAGGAACCTGTGTGACTCGGGGACCCATGTAGTATCTGTCAGGGTTTCTGGGAGCAGGAGGCAAGGAATCAGGGGCCAAACTAGATTCTGAAAAAGCATCATCAACAATGTCTAGTACAGGTGGAATAGCTAAAGGCCTATGCTGAGGCAGGAGTAAGAAATCCCTGAGCCTCATTTTTGAATCAGAAAAATCCTGGATTTCCCAGTGGAAATGCTCCCTTAGAGTATGTAAGGTTTCACCAAAAGAAAACTCCTCTGGAGGGAAAGCAGAGGGAATAGAGTCCTCTGCATCTGAATCCTCATAAGTAGTTAAGGGCAAATCCAGATCATCAGAAGAACCAGAAAAAAAAACAGAATCCTGGTCAGAAGATTCATAAATGACTTCAGTCCTAGGCCTCTTAGAAGGGTGGGGTTGGCTTCCCCTGATTAGAGTTATTAGATCTTCAGTCATTCTTATCATTTGTTTTTTAGGCATAGAGGCCTGAGCATGTGGCCTGGGCATCGTTTTTTTAGGCATGGTTTGAGATTTAGGCCTAACTGAAGAAGGAGGCATCAGTTTAATATGCAAGTCCGTAGGCCTGAATACACCCTCAGAAGCCGGTGCCTGCACAGCGGCTCCGGACCCATCCAAGGTAGAGACATCCACAGGTTCCATAGTTGAAGTATCTCGTGGCATACTGGACTCCAAATGGGTCTCAGTAGAAGCCTGCGAATCAGAAGTAGTGGGTATCAGGGGCTGCGAAAGCGCCTCACTGAGTACCAGTGAACTGGCGACTGGCTTAGGAGAAGCGTCGTCGGCAGTTTTGGACCTCGGCAGCCTGTCTCTATCTTTATCTTTGCGTTTTTTCGGAATCCCGGTAGTCGGATGGCTAATCGACTACATTTCTGGATAATTAAACCGAGAACCGAAATGATGAGAGGCGAAAATATACAGACGGATAGTGCCCTGATTAAATAAAGCACAAAACCGACAGCAAGGTACATCGTGGTCTTGGCCTAGGCAAGGAACACAGTACCAATGAAACTCTTTATAAGGTATTTGCTTCCCACAAGTAATGCAATTATTAACTTTTACTGACATCGGTAAGGAGCAAGAAAAAGTTTCCCCAATGGGGTACTTAGCTTTAGTTGAAGACTTCGGTTCTGAAACTCGAAAACGAAAATTTCAGGAGTCGGCCGACCGGCACTTGCGAACTGCTTCTGCTTCGGGCACTACACGGCAAGAAAGACTGATGTAATGGCGTCAGCTGCATGTTTTATACCCCTGATGACCTGACGTCATGGAAGAACGGACAGCAACCGACGCAGGACTCAAGACTTTGTTAATCAGGCCGACTGAGGGCTACCTGCACAGAGATAACCCAAATGTAATGACTGCAGCAGTGAAACACGAAGAACATCAAATGATGGATCTGATGGTGGAAGAGTCAAGACCACTCTAGGATGAGAGAAAACCCTCTCCACCACTTTGAAGCAGAAGGGCCAGAAGAAGTGGAAGAAAATCAGCTTAGAGCCAAAGCCCTCAGAGCAGACGATCTCCAGCCCTCTCTAACCCTCTGCTCCAAAGGAGGAGTTGGAGCCGAGCTGTCCAGTACTGAAGCCCCAAGGGGAAGAGATGGCTCCGAAAACTTCTGAGTCAAAGTCAACCTCTCAGATCTGACACCAACAATACGGCTCAGAGAACCACCACAATCTGAGGAGTAGGAGCCAATAGGATCAGGGACACTGCCGTAGTGGAAGACACATGAATCTTTGGATCCAACAACTCGACTCAAGGATTTTGGATCAGAGGGCTCTGGAAACTGAAGGCTGGCTTTGAGAACAACAGGCTGAAAGGATGTTTTAAGTCTCATGGATCTGTAGGGAGACTGAGCAGGCAAGACCCCCATCTAGAACTGTGTTTAAGGAACTTTCTCATCATACTATCCACCTCCGCTTCAGACAGACTTCGGGATGACCTAGCAGCGGAGGACGTGGAGGGTGTCCTAGAAGACTTTTTGGTTGTCTTCCGCAGAAAGAGAGATCTCAATCTGGGTGACATCAGTTCAGGAGAAAACTTTGGACCACAGGGCCAAGGGGTTGGAGACAAAATAAGTATCGGATCTGAACGCTTAGGAACTTTTTTGGGCAGCTCCAATGGAAGAGCAGTCTTTGGAGAATGAACAAGACAGTGTTTACAATATGCCCTGGGCTCCTTAGATTTTTTTCGAGGTGGTTTCAGCCCCAGATGTACAGGTACCTGAAGAAGGAGAAGATGCTGGCAAAAATTTTTTTAAGACAACTTTATTTTATCTGTCACTAATGGCTGTTGAGTTAAAGGATGCACAGATGGAACAGGGAGAATTCAAATATAACAGACATAAGCAATAAATGCACTCCCTGTGGGCATCAGAGTTGGGAATCTTATGCCCACAGGAAGTACATTTCTTAAAACCAGTAGGCTTTTCGGCCATACTGGAAGAGAAAAAGACAAAACAATGACTAACAGAAAGACAGTAGCAATAACTTTAAAGTTATATAGAAAACCTAAACTATTTTTTTAAATTTAAGGGGAAAAGGGAAAGGAAATACCAACTATGGTAATTAGGGAATACCTCTAAGTGAGGTAAAGATGTTAAGAAAAGCAACCAACTACAGTAGAAAAAATGCAAAAACTTTGGTAGAAGAGACTAAGGGAGCTAATACATATCTCAGAAACAGGATTAATGAAGAAGAAAACCAGTTAAATATATTGATCAATACATCACAAAACCCCTAGAGCTCAAGAGATTGCAATCCCATCCAAACCTGAAGAGCAGCAAACGAGATCTGAGGTGCAAGTGATAAAATTATCAAAAGGGGGGTGATTTGGTGAATGAAACGGAATACAATGAGACTAAATGGATTATTGAATTAGGAGCTGATAGGCTTCCTGGTTTAAATGGGGTTGTTCCCCTTAAACCAGCCTTGAAAAAAAGGCGGGTATTTAAATGGGGTTGTTCCCCTTAAACCAGCCTTGAAAAAAAGGCGGGTAGTTTACTAAATTTTGATTGGTGCTGAACTGATTTAAATATACATATGTGTTATGTATTGTAATGTCTGAGGAAGGGTTTTTAACCTGAAAGCGCTAACATTGTCTTTGAATTTTTACAATAAATCGTTTTTACAGCCTGTTGTTCCAGACTTAATCATTTTCATTTTTTGGTCTTCTAACATGCGAGTCTGGACTTTGGTGTAGTAGGCTTACTTTTTTGCATTTGGTAACCCTCTGCTCCAAGGGAGGAGTTGGAGCCGAGCTGTCCAGCACTGAAGGCCCAAGGGGAAGAGATAGCTCCGAAAGCTTCTAAGCTCTCAGATCTGACACCAACAATAAGGTTCAGAGAACCACCACAATCTCAGGGGTAGGAGCCAATAGGATCAGGGACACTGCCGTAGTGGAAGACATACAAATCTTTGGATCCAATAACTCGACTCTCAAGGATCTCGGATCAGGGGGCTGTGGAAACTGAAGGCTGGATTTGAGAACAACAACAGGCTGAAAGGATGGTTTTAAGTCTCATGGATCTGTAGGGAGACTGAACAGGCAAGACCCCCATCTAGAACTGCATTTAAGGAACTTTTTCATCATCCTATCCACCTCCGCTTCAGACAGACTTTGAGATGACCTAACAGAGGAGGACGTGGAGGATGTCCTAGAAGACTTTTTGGTTGTCTCCCGCAGAAAGAGAGATCTCAATCTGGGTGACATCTGTTCAGGAGAAAACTTCGGACCAGAGGGCCAACGGGTTGGAGACAAAATAAGTATCGGATCTGAACGCTTAGGAACTTTTTTGGGAAGCTCCAATGGAAGAGCAGTCTTTGGAGAATTAACAAGACAGTGTTTACAATGTGCCCTAGGCTCCTTAGATTTTTTCAATGGGGTTTCAGCCCCAGATGTACAGGTACCTGAAGAAGGAGAAGATGCTGGCAAAAAACTTTTTAAGACAACTTTATTTTATCTGTCACTAATGGATGTGAGTTAAAGGATGCACAGATGGAACAGGGAGAATTCAAATATAACAGGCGTATGCAATAAACGCACTCTCTGTGGGCATCAGAGTTGGGAATCTTATGCCCACAGGAAGTACATTTCTTAAAACCAGTAGGCTTTTCGGCCATACTGGAAGAGAAAAAGACAGAACAATGACTAACAGAAAGACAGTAGCAATAACTTTAAAGTTATATAGAAAAACTAAACTATTTTTTTTTTAATTTAAGGGGAAAAAGGAAAGGAAATACCAACTATGGTAATTAGGGAATACCTCTAAGTGAGGTAAAGATGTTAAGAAAAGCAACCAAGTACAGTAGAAAAGATGCAAAAACTTTGGTAGAAGAGACTAAGGGAGCTAATATATATCTCAGAAAAAGGAGTACTGAAGAAGAAAACCAGTTAAATATATTAATCAATACATCACAAAACCCTTAGAGCTCAGGAGATTGCAATCCCACCCAAACCTGAAGAGCAACAAACAAGATCTGAGGTACTGCAGTGGTCAGGGGCATTACAGGTAAGGGAGGAGTCGGATCCTAGAATCTACAGAAGATGGCAGAGTCAGATCAGAGGGTCAAATCCAAACCCATTTGTTGAGGAAGAATGAAAATGGACAACACAGATGGAATGTTATGATGAGTACATAACTTCTTTTTATAACATTCTGAGTATACGGAAAAAAGATGGTTAAAAAGTATGGAACTTTTGCTTTCTAGAAATGTTATCAATGCAAATATATTTATAAGAGAAATTATGTTATAAATCTGTTTACTAGAAAATAATTTTAAACATGTGATTTGCAAAATTTTATGTATATGGCACTGGATGAAGAATGTGAAGCTTTTTATACAGGGAATAAAATAGAAAGACTGAAAGACAGAATGGGTGACAACATCAGATCTTAACTTCGGTTTTAAAATTTTCAATCATTTATTTAAAAAAAAAAAAAAAAAAAAAAAAAAAAAGTTATGTCTTACCATACTGTTCCATCTGTGTTCATCTTCATTCATTCATGTGGGTTTGGAACCGCCCCTCGGTTCCGACTCGGCCGTTTACCAAGCCCGCGCCAGCCAGAAAACTCTCGAGCTAAGCTTTACCCATAGTGCCCTTCTCCATATTAACTCAGATTGACTTTGCCCAGAAGACAGGACAGTTAATAGAAAGGAAAGTGGAGGCTTTCTCTAAGCAAGTATCTTACCAAGAGCAGAAGGATAATAACCAAAACTCCAAGAGCCCTTGGAGGGGGGGGGGGTTGTAATGAATGAATGAAGATCAACAACACAGATGGAATGTTATGGTAAGACATAACTTCTTTACCTGATTTTGTTAATCTTCATTCATTCCTTACAAGTGGGAAAGAGTCCCTAGCTACCCGTTTCCTGGGAGGCCCTAAGGAAGAACATTCCTGAGTACCATTGAGCCGAAGGAAGCTCTTCCCCTAGAAATCATATCCAATTTATAATGCGTAATAAACGTATGACGAGAGGCCCATGTTGCTGCTACGTAAATGTCATCCATGGAAGCCATGGAATGGAAGGCTGCAGAAGTTAAATCTGACCTTGTTGAGTGTGCTTTAATTCTTGCAGGAATAGCCATCTTATTTTCACGGTATATGTAGGTAATGCAATCTCTAAGCCATTTGGAAAGTATAACTTTAGCTACTGCTTTCCTCATCTTAGGACCAGAATAGGCAATAAATAATTGGTCAGACTTTGTCTTGTCAAGATAAAAACTTAGTTGTCTGTGAACATCAAGCAAATGCAAAGTACACTCCCCTTTATTAGAGAATTTTGGAAAGAATACAGGCAGGTCTATAGCTTGGTTAATAGCAAGATCAGAAATCACTTTTGGAAGAATATGAAGGGTTTGTTCGTAAGGATACTCTATCCTTCTGAAAAATCAAATATGGATGCTTCATACTCAAAGCCTGTAATTCCGATATACATCTAGCAGACATAATAGCGACCATGAACAAGGTTTTTCAGGATAAGAATTTCTGATCACATGTGGCTGCAGGTTCAAAGGGGGAACTGGTTAAAGATTATATGCCCATTGCCAAGTGCCATGGTTCAATTGGTTGTTTTAGAGGGGGCTTGATATGCAGAACTCCCTT
Organism: Protopterus annectens; assembly: GCF_019279795.1. Classification (NCBI taxonomy): domain Eukaryota; kingdom Metazoa; phylum Chordata; order Ceratodontiformes; family Protopteridae; genus Protopterus; species Protopterus annectens. The sequence continues at coordinate 360,421,191 of NC_056734.1, forward strand.
TAGGAAGGTTTGACGCAGTCTGTGAGAATTTCATGAATTATGAAGAAAACCATTACAGTAGTTGGATATCACAGAGAGATGGACTCTAATAGAAGCAGCAGCAGCTCCAGACTCAAGTTGAGTAGATAAATAGTGCAGAACAACAGGTACTTGTGCCGAGAAAGGGTCAATATCTCTATCCTTGCACCAGACAGAAAAACGCTTCCATTTACTAAGCTAAAGCCTTCTGGATAGGTCACTTTGCCTGGCAATCAGCAGAAGTGGAGAAACCAAGCTGGCAGCTTGAGACTCATTTGGGTGAATCAAGCCCTGTGCATGCGTTACCAACTCTAGGATTGGGTCCAGAACCCAGGGTTGACAAATTAGATGAGGCCACAGAAGCAGGAACCAAACTTGAGGAGGCCAATAAGGAGCAATGAGGATCACTTTGGTTCTTAATCGAATAGCCTTCTTCATGAATTGCAGTATCAAGGATAAAGGAGGATAAGCATAGAGAAGACCCATGGGCCAATTGTGTAGAAGAGAGTGTCCCTCAGTGACTCCCCCTACGGGGAGATTAGGGCAAAATAGCTTTTGCATTTGTGATTTGTAAGGGAGGCAAATAGATCGCAGCAAGGCTGACCCCAGTGGCTGAAAATCTTTGCCGCCACTTTTGGATTGAGGGACCACTCGTGAGACATGAGAATGCATTTGCTTAGCTTGTCTGCAATCACATTGGAATCCCCAGGAATGTGCGTTGCTACAAGAAAGCGACTGGAAGCTATCTCCCATTGCCAGATTCTCATGGCTTCCCAACATAAAGGGTAAGATCTGGTTCCCCCGTTTGTTTATATACCAGACTACTGACATGTTGTCTGACTGAATGGCAATTGTTCCCGAAGGAAGGACAGAATTGAATGCTTGCAATGCGAGAAGCACTGCCCTCAGATCCAGAACACTGATATGCAAATTGGCCTCCAGGGGCGACCAAGTGCCTTGGACTGTCTGTCCCCAATAATGGCACCCCCATCCGATCAGGGAAGCATATGTGGTCACTATGGCTAATGGCAGAGCAGGGAGAACAACCAACTTCAGAGGATTTGATCCAGCTTCAGCCACCAGAGAAGGTCTTGCTTGCAAAGATTGGTTATTCTGATCTTGTAACATACAGGAAGATCTAAAGGGAACCACTGAGTTAATAACAACCACTGAAGGAGTCTCATGTGAAGTCTCGCTAATGGGACCATTGTGATGGAAGCGGCCACAGATCCCAGAAGTTGCATAATTGCTCTTGCTGGAAACCTGGTGCGGTTCAGAACTGTTTGGAGTTGAAGTCTCAGTCTTTGTAATCTGTGGGAGGGAAGAAATACCCGGCAGATCCATGTGTCGAATTCAGCTCTTATGAACTGCAGCCTTTGGGATGGTGTAAGTTTGCATTTGCTCTCGTTCATAATAATGCCCAAAAGCATCAGAAGTTTCCGTGTTTGCTGAACGATGAACAACAGTTGATGCTTGGTTGGGGTGGTAAGGAACTAACTGTCCAAATATGGAAACACTCAATCCTTGCAGTCTCAAGTGAGCTGTCACCATTGCCATGCATTTGGTGAACACTCTGGGGGCTGTAGAGATACCAAAGGGCAGTGCTCGGAATTGGTAATGATTGGCTCCCAGCCAAAAGTGGAGAAATCGTCTGCAACGTTTGTCCATCTTCATGTGGTAATACGCGTCCTGAAGACGTGCAGAGCACATCCAATCGTCTTTTTCGAAAAGGAAGTATCGACTGTACTGTGACCATCCGACACTTTACTTGTTTGACATATCTGTTTAGGTTGCTGAGGTCTAAAATGGGCATCCAGTCCCATTTGTTTTGGCACTAAAAAAGAATCTTGAGTAAAACCCGGATTTTTGTTGGTCTGCGGGAACTACTTGGAGGACTCTTTTTCGAAGCAGCTTTTGAATTTCTATTGCTGCAAATTCCCTTTGACTGGATGGAATGTCGGGAATATGCCTGGTTGGCTTTGGTTTTTAACTGAAGGGAATGTGATATCCTCTGGTTATAACCATCTGCACCTAAGAATACATTGTTATCTCTTGCCAGGAAAAGTGGTGCAGAGAGAAACAACACCTGACTGCCTCCAGAGGCAATAAATCGGGCCGCTCTTCAGAAGCACTGATAGGGCTGTCCAGAGAAAGAATCTCTGGATCCCTGGTTATGTGGACTCCCTCTGCCCCTAAAGGGGCATCTTCCATTTGAATTACCCCCTCTGTCCCGGGGGGAAATTTCGGCCCATGTGTCATGGAAAGGCCCTTGGGATTTGCGGTACCACCTTTCCACTCCTGTTGTTCCTAGAGTAGGGTCTCTGAGGAGCAGAGAAATGGACACCTATGGCAGACAGGGTCTTACTGTCCTTTTCACATCTGGCCAAAGTATCCTTAACCTTAAAGCCAAACAGGGATGAGGCCTCTATGGGGGCATTAAGAAAGGAAGACTTGAAAGGATCCACAAAATCACAAAGTCGCTTCCAAGCATGGCGTCTAGCCACGACTCCAGCGCCTGCAGCTCTTGCCGCCCCTTTGGTTGAGTGAGAAATCAATCTCATGGACAAACTAGAAATGGACTCCAGGGTGGCGAGTTGTGAGGCAACCTTGTCTCATACCTCATGAGACACTGCTCCTGTAAACGTTTCGGAAAGCTCTGAAATTAAGTCTCTCTGAAGACGCATGAAGTGTGCCAAACTGTTCAAAGACCTGATTGCAAAGGTCACCAAAGAAAAGACCCGCTTCCCTATCCTATCACCAGAGATTCACTGTTCAAGGCATGGACAGTGGAGCTCTCCTCAGCGAGCTCTTTCTTTGTGACTGCCGCCACAACCATAGCATCAACAGGAAGACCTTTGGACCAATGGGGTTGATCTTCTGGTGGGGAGAGTATCTTATCTTGCCTACGAGGGATCAACTCAATGGCATCAGGTGTCGTCCAAGCCCGCTGCACAATGTACTGAACAAGTTCATCTGTTGGGGGAGGGGGGTCACCCAGGAGGTAGAGGGTCGGGCTCGGAAAAGCCTGCAAGAATACGTTCTCCTTGGGGGGAGGGGTGCTAGACTTCCAGTTGCCCCACTGTTTCAGTATTTCTAGGATGTCCCCAAAGCAGACATCTTCACGAGGCATCTGTAGTCCGTATCTTCGGTCAATGATTCCTCAGGGGAATAGACGTGTTTCCTCTTGCACGCTTTCTTGCGAGGGATCTCCTCGATGGGAATGTCAGAGGAGGAACCCACAGAAGGGGAGCCTTGATGAAGGCTAACTTGAGGCCCCAAACCAGATGTCCAATAGTAGTGAGAGATAGTAGCTGTGGCTCAGAGGCAGGAGGAAGAGGGCACATCTCCAATGCCGATGGGTCCAACTGGAAGCCAGCTGTCGCTAGTGCTTTCTGCATCACCTGGAAGGCCGGAGCTCCTGAGGAGGGATGGAAGCCCGGAACCGAAACAGACAAACTCGGAACCGGGGTCACACCCCGCTCCGAAGGGACAACCCCCAGGGAAGGAGCCTCCGGAAGAGACAGGGCTGCAGAGGCAGGCCAATCTCAGACCCAAGGATGGCCTGTTTCCGCAGAGGGTTCAGACCAAAGAAGTCTCTGGCACCGAAGTCAGATCCACTATCGGTGCTGAAGCCGCTGGAACTGAGGTAGCAGTCGGTGACAAGACTTCCAAAACCTGTGAACAGGGTGGAGGAAGAAAATACTGTGGAGTCCTCGGAGCAGGGCCCTTGGCTCAGAATGGAAGGGAGGGTTTCTGAGGAGGAGAAATGCCTCTGGCCCATCAACAGCTGGTCCACCAGTCTTACTATATCTAATTCTGACAAATTCTTCGAAGAATGATAGATAACCCCAACAGTGAAAAGTACAGTTGTGTACACTTACCATAAATGTAGATGTTCAAGTGTATTCACTTTTGTAGTCATTACATTTGGGTAATCTGCTGGCAGGTTGCCCTCAGTCGGCCTGAATTCCAAAGTCTTAGGTCCTGCGTCGATTGCTGTTTTCTCTTCCATGACATCAGGTTGGCAAGGGTATAAAACATGCAGCCGACACCATTTTCTTTAGTTTTTCTTGTCCCCGATGTCAGGTGCCCCCAAAAATGTAGCAATATTATATATATTTATATATCTACATGCATCAATATAAACTTTACCTTCATCTACAAGCAAATACACCACATAGGTTGTAGAAGATAGAGAAGGAAAGGTAAAGTGTAGAATGACAGGGGGAAGGAGGGAAGGTAACCTGGACTGCAACAGTGAATACACTCTAACATCTACATTTATGGTAAGTGTACACAACTGTACTATGTTCTTCGTGTTTCACTGTTGCAGTCATTACATTTGGGTAGAATCCCAAAGCTATGGTTGAGAGGCTGGAGCTAAACAGCATTAAGTGAGGCTATAAAGCCCTGCAGCACTGCAGTGGCAAAGCCTGCCCTGTACTTAAGAGTAGAGAGGCAAATGGTAATGCTTTGTAAAGGTGTGAATAGAACTCCAAGTAGCCTCTAGAATGTCCTTGGTTGGTACTCCTCTGAGAAAGGCTGTTGAAGTAGTTGCAGCTCTGGTGGAGTGAGACCTAATGCCCTTGGGCACAGGTTTGCTAAGGTGTAAGTAGCAGAAACAGATGCAATGGCTTATCCACTTTGAAATTGTCTGCTTTGAAATAGCCTTTCCTTCTGATCCTGCAGCATGTGGCACTAGTAATTGCTCAGTTTTTCTTAGAGATTTAGTCCTGCTCAAGTAGAATCTTAGCTGTCTGTGTACGTCCAAGGAATGCAGAATTCTCCCTCCTTTGTTCTGCGGATTTGGATAAAAAGTTGGCAGATGAATTGTTTGGTTAAGAGCCACACTGGAAACAACCTTAGGCATAAAAGTAGGATTTGTCCTCAGAGACACCCTGTCTGGGTAAAATATGATAAAAGGCTCTAAAGCCATGAGGGCTTGTAGCTCTGAAACTCTTCTTGCTGAAGTAATTGCTAGTAGCAGAGCTGTCTTCCATGATAAGAACTTTATATCAGCGGTAGCAGCTGGTTCAAATGGAGGCAGGGTGAGCTTTTCCAACACATAATTGAGGTCCCATGCAGGTAATGGTGATCTTCTAGGAGGCCTTAAATTTTTGGCTCCTCTAAGATACTGCTTCAGTAAACAATGAGAAATGATTGGTGGCTCTGTATTGTAATGAGCCAAAATGGCAGAAGCATGGATTTTGATTGATGAGAAAGATAGGCCTTTGTCAACCATCTCAGTTAAGTATTGTAATATCTGAGGAATATGTGGTTCTGCTGTATCAGTTCCTTGTGCTTGATTCCAAGCACAGAATCTCTTCCATTTGTCAGCATAAGATTTTCTAGTACTAGGCCTTCTGGCTTCCAAAATGACATCCATCACAGCTTTACTGAGAGGTGTCGTTAGTATGATTACCGGATGAGCCATGCTGCCAGGTTCAGAGTCTGTAGTTGATTGCGCAGGATCTGATTGTTTTGCTGGGACAGTAGTTGTGGTTTTTGAGGCAAGGTCCAAGCTAGGTATTGAGACAAGTTCCTTAGGATTGGGTACCAGTATTGGCGGGGCCAGTCTGGGGCAATTAATATCATCTTTGGCTTCTCTTGTCTGACTTTCAGGAGGACCTTGGGTAGAAGAGGCAGAGGAGGAAAGGCGTAAACTGATAGGTTTTTCCAAGTGAAGGATAGGGCGTCCACTTTCCATGCTTGTCTGTGGTAAATCCTTGTGCAGAATCTTTTCAGTTGATAATTTTGAGGAGAGGCAAATAGATCTATGTCTGGGCTCCCCCATTTCTCTGTTATCTTGCTGAAGACTTTTGGCTTTAGTTTCCACTCGTGAGGATCCATAAGGTTTCTGCTTAAATTGTCTGCCAGTGTGTTTTGTTTTCCTGGCAGGAATTGAGCTTGAAGATGTATTTGGCAGGTCAAAGCTGTGTCCCACAGTGCCATGGCTAATCTGCATAGGGGGTATGTGTGTGTGGCCCCTTGCTTGTTTAATATACCACATGACTGTGTTGTTGTCCGTCTTTATCAGTAGTTGTCCTGGATGAAGTAAGTCCTTGAAGGCTGTTAGGGCATTTTGAACAGCTAGCATCTCTTTCTGGTTGATATGTAGCTGCATTTGATTTGGTGCCCATATGCTCTGAATGCATCTTCCTGCCATGTGGGCCCCCCAGGCATAATCTGATGCATCTGTTGTTAAGGTTTGGCTGGCAAGGGATAGAGTGAAGGGCCGTCCCATGTTTTGGTGACAGGCCTTTGCTCACCATAGAAACTCCTGTTGCAGGCAGGGAATGAGAGGAATCATTGTTTCCAGACTGTGTGAATGTTGACTCCATAAACCTTTTAGGTACCATTGAAGTTTCCTCATATGCAGTCTTGCATATGGAATTAGTAGGATGCAGGATGTCATGAAGCCCAGAGCCTGCAGAATTTGTCTTGCAGAAGACTGGGTTTTTGTTGCCATCAGTTTGAAGTAAGTAAGTCAGTTGCCTTTGTTTGTCTCGTGTGAGGTAAGCCATCTGGGCAGTTGTATTCAAGCTAGCACCCAGGAATGTTATCTTTTGAGAAGGTACCAGTTGTGATTTCTTTTTGTTTATTGTGTACCCTAGGCATGTTAGAAGCCTTTTCACAAACGTCAGGTGTCGTAGAAGAGTGTTCTTGTTCTCTGCTTGAATGAGAAAGGCGTCCAAGTAAGGATATATTTGAATACTTTTTTGTCTGCAAAATGCAATTACTGGTGCCAGGCACTTTGTGAAGACCCTGGGCACAGTAGATAAGCCAAAGGGCAGTGAAGAGAATTGATAATGCATTAAGCCAGCCTTGAATCTGAGGGATCTTCTGCACGACTGTCTTATTGGGACATGCAGGTATGCCTCTTTTAGATCTAAAGTCACCAGCCAAGCATTCTTGCCCAGCATGGGCAGAAGCTGCTGCAAAGTGAGCATTTTGAATTTTGGAATGTCCAGGTATGTTTTCAAAATCGATAAATCCAGTATTGGCCGCCAGGCCTTGTCCTTTCTGGGTACCAAGAACAGCCTTGAGTAAAAACCTTGTCCTTTTTCCTGTTCTGGTACTGTCTGAATGGCCCCCATATCCATGAGGGACGTAACCTGTTTCTGTGCCTCTACCCATGGATTTTTTGGCAGATCTGGCCAACCATTTGTCATTGGCAGAGTGTAGAAATGGAATCTGTATCCCTGTGATACGATGTTTTGTACCCACTTGTCCTGGGTTATTAACTGCCAATTCTGAGCAAAAAAGTACAGTTTTGTACCTACCATAAATGTAGATGTTCGAAGATCCACATTGCTGCAGTCCTTACATATGGGTAGTCCGCTGTCCTCGGTCGGCCCGAATACCAAAGTATTAGGCTGACGTCGGTCAAGGCGCTTTAGACTGACATCAGAACGTCAGGGTACAAAAGCGCATGACCGACGTCATATCCTCAGTCTTTTCTTGCCCCAGATGTCAGAAGGCCCTAACAACAAAGGCTAAAGCCAAAAAACAGCCAAAAATAACCAACCACCCCTGCACTAACCATATTTACAATATGTACAACCCAAACCACACCACCACCTCTAACTACAGAGGGAAGGAGGGAGTATTGACTGCAGCAATGTGGATCTTGAACATCTACATTTATGGTAGGTACAAAACTGTACTATGTTCTTCATCTCACATTGCTGCAGTCCTTACATATGGGTAGAATCCCAAAGCAGAGGTAAGGGAGGATGGCCAAACTAAAAGCATTAGGGGCTGCCAAAATGCCCTGTAAAATTGCAGTGGCAAATCCAGCCCTAGATTTAGAGTAAAGTGGAAGGTGGTAATGCTTAGAGAAAGTATGCACTGAACTCCAAGTAGCTGCTTCCAAAATATCTTTAGTAGCCACCCCTTAAAAAGCTGTAGAAGTGGCAGTAGCCCTAGTGGAATGAGGCCTAATCCCAGCTGGAATCTCCTTACCATGATGGGAATAACAGAAAGTAATACAAAAACCAATCCACTTAGAAATAGTTTGTTTTGAAACTGGTTTGCCCTGAGAACCCAAAGCAAAAGAAACAAAACTGCTGAGACTGCCTGAACCCTTTAGTTCTGCTCAAATAATATCGCAACTGTCTGTGTATATCCAAAGTGTGCAAAATCCTCTCCCCTTTATTTTGGGGGTTTGCATAAAAAGTAGGCAAATGAATAGTTTGGTTTAAAGCCACACTAGAAACCACCTTAGGCATAAAAGAAGGGTTAGTACGCAAAGACACCCTATCCTTGTGGAAAATTAAGAAAGGCTCAACCGCCATAAGGGCCTGTAATTCAGAAACCCTTCTCGCAGAGGTAATGGCCAACAAAAAAGCAGTCTTCCATGATAAATATTTCAACTCTGCAGTTGCTGCAGGCTCAAAAGGTTGTAGAGTGAGTTTCTCCAACACAAAATTGAGATCCCAAGCAGGAGTAGGAGCTCACGTGGGGTCTTATATTCTTTCGCCCTCTAAGGAATTGCTTAAACAAAGGATGAGAAAATAATGGTGGGTCACAGTCATAGTGAGCAGAAATTGCTGCAGCATGAACCTTTATAGAGGAGAAGGACAAACCTTTGTCCAATAACTCAGTAAGGTATTGAAGAGCAACACTTAGATTAGGTTTAGAAACATCAAAGTCCTTTGCTGTACTCCAAAATAAAAATCTCCTCCATTTATCTGCGTAAACTTTCCTTGTACTAGGCCTTCTGGCCACCAAAATAACATTCAAAACTTGTTGTGGAAGCTGAGACCCTCCAGGGTTTAAAACAGAATATGCCAGGCTGTTAGATGTAGAGAGTGAAGTTTGACATTGAGTAAATGACTGTTCTCCTGAGACAGCAGGTGAGGAATCGAAGGCAACGGCCATGGAGGCTTCCGTACCAGACTTCTCAGTAATGGGTACCAGTGCTGTCGAGGCCAATCCGGAGCTATTAACATCATGTTTGGCTTGTCCTGTCTGACCTTCAGGAGTACCTTTGGGAGGAGAGGCAGAGGTGGAAAGGCATACACGTGAAGATTGCTCCAATTGAATGAGAGAGCATCCACTTTCCAAGCTGTGGGATGAAACCTTTTTGTGCAAAACTTTGGCAGCTGGTAATTTAGTGGAGAAGCGAACAGATCTATGTCTGGAGTTCCCCATAACACTGTCAATTTCTGAAATACATGAGGATCCAATTTCCACTCATGGGGATCCATAATTTGTCTGCTCAACACATCTGCTAAGGAGTTCTGTGCCCCTGGCAGAAACCTTGCCTGAAGATTTAGCTTTAAACTGAGAGCAGTCTCCCACAAAATCATTGCTTGTCTGCATAGAGGATAAGAATGCGTCCCCCCTTGCTTGTTGATGTACCACATGACAGTTGTGTTGTCTGTTTGAATCAACACCTGCCCTGGAAGAAGTAAATCCTTGAAAGCTATCAATGCAAATTGGACTGCTAACATCTCCTTCAAGTTGATATGTAAATGTTGAAGTCTGGCAGGCCACGTGTCTTGTACCCATTTTCCATTTAGATGAGCTCCCCAAGCTTTGTCTGAGGCATCTGTCGTTAGAATCTGACTCGCCTCTGGTCGGGTCACAGAGAGTCCCTTGTTTAGGTGACATTCCTGAGCCCACCACAAAAATTCCTTTTGAATGCAAGGTATTATCTGAATGACAGTGTCCAAATCTTGGCAGTGCTGTCCATACATTTTGAGATACCATTGTAGCTTCCTCATATGCAGTTTGGCATTGGGAAGTACCAGAATACAAGATGCCATGAACCCCAAGGCTTGAAAGACTGTCCTTGCAGTCAGCCTGGACTGACGAGACAATTGGTGAAAGTAAAGAGAAAGATTCTTTTGTTTGTCCGGGGTCAAAAAGGCCATCTGGGATGCTGTATTCAGTCTCACACCCAGAAAGCACATGTCCTGAGAGGGTACTAGACTGGACTTTATTTCATTCACAGAATACCCCAGGCATCTTAACACTGCCATCACATACTGTAAATGATGAAGAAGTTCGTCCTTTCCTTGGGCCAGAATCAGGCAATCGTCCAAATAAGGATAGATTTGTATTCCTTTTAGCCTGAAGAAAGCTACCACTGGAGCCAGAACCTTCGTGAACACTCTGGGCAGTAGATAAGCCAAAGGGCAATGCAGAGAACTGATAATGAGAAGTCCCAGCTCGAAAACGCAGATACTTCCTGCAACTGAGCCTGATAGGAACATGAAGATAAGCCTCCTTGAGATCCAGAGTCACCATCCAGTGATCTTTGCCCAGCAGAGGTAAAAGCTGATGTAACGTCAACATTTTGAACTTGGGAATGTCCAGAAATGTGTTGAGGATAGATAAATCCAAAATTGGTCTCCACGTGTTCCCTTTCTTTGGTACTAGAAACAGGCGAGAATAAAATCCTAGGCCCACTTCTGGCAGAGGGACCGGTTGTATGGCCCCTAATTGAAGTAGTAGAGAAATTTGTTTGTGAGCCTCTAGCCTTTGCCTATGGAGGAACGTCTGGCATGCCTTTGAAAGGAGGCAAGGTATGGAAATAAAACTTGTAACCTTGGTGTATGATATCCAATACCCATTTGTCTTGGGTAATCAAAATCCAATTTTCCTTGAAGAGTGCCAACCTTCCTCCCAAAGGTGCTGCCAGGCAAGAAGGATCTGGCAGCTGAAAAAGTAGGTCATTGGGCCTGTTTACGAAAGGACTGGCCCCTGCCCTCAACCGAAGATTGTGCAGGTGAACTCCCTGTTCTAGGTCTGAAAGAACCCTGAGCTCTGCCCCTACCACGTCTAGATCTACCTCTAGACTGCGAATCATAAGAAGGATACGTCCACCCCTTAGCAGGCCAATTCCTACTAAACTTCGGAGGCTGAACTTGCAAAAAATCTTTAACAGCCTGCATAGACTTAGCCTTGTCTTCCATTTTCTTCAAGACCGACTCCACAGGTGAACCAAACAACACATCAGACTGCAAAGGAGCATCCAAAATCCTTGTCTTAACATGGTCAGATAAATTCTGATCCTTCAGCCAGGCGTGCCTGCGAAGAACTGAACCAGTGGCAGCCACCCTAGACGAGGCCTGCACAGCATCAAAACCACATTGTAATGAATGCTTACCCACCTGTTCAGAGACATGCACCAAATCTTGTAATTCTTTACACTCAATGCCTTCCGCCAGAGCATCCACCTTAGACTTCAATAAGTTTTGATATTTCAACATATGAAACTGGCAATTCAAAGCCCTCATAGCTAAGGTAGAAGAAGTATAGACCTTCTTTCCCCACCTTTCCAAAGCTCTGGCCTCTTTATCTAGAGGAACCGGATTCTTTACAATAGAGGCCTTAACACCCTTAGGTCCCTGACTAATAGTTTCTGGGTCCGCCCTAGGACTCTTATAAAGATATTTATGAGCCTCAGGCACCCTGTAATACCTATCCGGTTTAACAGGCGCAGGAGGCAGAGAATCAGGATTAAGTGAAGCCTCTGAAAACACATCTTCCACAACATCCAGAACAGGAGGTATAGCCAAGGGCCTGTGTTGGGGTAAAAGCAAAAATTCCCTAAGCCTTTTCCGAGAATCAGAGAAGTCCTGACCTTCCCACTTAAAATGTTCCCTCATAGAATGAAGTGTCTCTGAAAAGAAAAATCCTCTGGAGGAGAAGCAGAAGGAGTGGAATCATCTGCATCAGAATCAGAATAAGGAGAGTACTCCTGCAAGTCTTCAGCCAAGACTCTGAAACATCCAAGCCTGCTCAAAACTTCCCAATTCTGGCTCCACCCTAGGCCTCTTATCAGGAGGGGCAAAGAACCTCTAATCAGAGTAATCAAATCTTCTGCCATTTTAAGCATGTGCTTCTTAGGCACAGACCCTGCTGAACTAGGAGTGACACCAACAGAAGCTAAACCTGGCCTGCCTCTGGGAGAAGCCTTGGAAACAGAAGGAGAGGGCCTAACCACCCTAGGAAGGGAGGGAGTACAGTAACCTGAGAAGCCCCTTCAGCCTGACCTGCCTCCTGAGAGGCCACATCCTGCAAAATCAAAGTCTCCCCCTGAGACTCCAAAGAAGTCTCCGCCGGAACCACCGGTTCCACTGAAACCTCTAAAGAACCGGCGTCCGAACGGACGACTCATCTTGCCTGGGTTTAACTGTTTTGTCTTTGCGCTTCTTCAAGAAGCGGCCGGAGAGTCTGACGGCATATTATAATTGCACCGCCATCAAGACCAGCCTAGCACAATCTAACCTTCGCTAATAGTGCGCTTATTGAACCTAGCACAAAAGCGACACCCAACAACGCCGTGCTCAGGCCCCAAACAAGGAATGCACAAAGAATGATAATCCCTATGCGGTATCTGTTTCCCACAAGAAATACAGTTATTCACTTTTTCTGACATCCGTAATACACTGAGGCAAGAAAAACCAAAATATTCCCCAACGGGGTACTTAGCCAACTTGGATTCGGTCTGAAACTCCGAACTTGAAAAATTTCAGAACGCCGAACGGCACTTGCAACGCTGCTTCTGCATCGGACCATGCGGCAAAAAAGACTGAGGATATGACGTCGGTCATGCGCTTTTGCACCCTGACGTTCTGATGTCAGTCTAAAGCGCCTTGACCGACGTCAGCCTAATACTTTGGTATTCGGGCCGACCGAGGACAGCGGACTACCCATATGTAAGGACTGCAGCAATGTGAGATGAAGAACATGTGCTAATTTTCCCCCTATGGGTGCTGCCAAAAGATAAGTGCTTGGTGTAGGCAGAGGGAAGTCATTGGGGTTGCTTTCTGTACATTTGCGCTTTATCTCCTCCAGATTTGGAGGTGGACGCGTCCCATTGCTTTGACCTGTATGAGTCTTGAGTCTGGAACCTGGAACCCTTAGAGCGTCTGCATTTGCCCCTTTGAGCTCCGTCTGACACAGGAAAGGACCAATTTTTTGTAGGCCAGTGTCTACTGAATCTTGATGGCTGCACTTGTAAGAAATCTTTAACAGTTTGCATAGACTTAGCTTTGTCTTCCATTTTCTTTAAAACCTCTTCTGCCTTAATACCAAACAGAGAATCATGCTGTAAAGGTGCATCTAGCAATTTAGCTTTAACATGATCAGGCAAATTTTGTTCCTTTAACCAGGCATGCCTCCTAATCACAGATCTGGTAACTGCGGCCCTGCAGGAGGCCTCTAAAGAATCAAAACCACATTGCAAAGTATGCTTTCCAACTTGTTCAGCTGCATGCAATAATTCCTGCAATTCTTTGTTTTCTGCACATTCTGAAATCAACATCATTTTCTGTTTCAGCAATCCCATAACATGTTGTTGGTACTTGAGCATATGAAATTGACAATTTAAGGCCCTGATTGCCAAGGTTGCAGATGTATAAACTTTTTTTCCCCATCTGTCCAGTGCCCTAGAATCTCTGTCAGAGGGGGTAGGGTTTTTTGCTGTTGAGGCCTTAACTCCCTTTGGACCATGTGAAATAGTTTCAGGATCAGCAGCAGGGTTTCTAAATAAAAATTTATGTGAATCGGGGACTCTAATATCTGTCAGGCTTACTGGAGCCGGAGGTAAGGAGTCAGGGGTCAAGCTCGACCCCGAAAACACATCATCCACAATGTCTAAAACAGGGGGAATGGCTAAAGGCTTGTGCTGAGAGAGAAGAAGGAAATCCCTGAGCCTCTTTTTGATTCTGAGAAGTCTTGACTCTCCCAGTGAAAATGCTCCCTCAAAGTATGCAAGGTTTCTCCAAATGAATAATCCTCAGGAGGAGATGCAGATGGAACAGACTCCTCAGCATCAGAATCCTCATAGGGAGGTATAGATAATTCCTGATCAGAAGAGGAATCAGAAGAAACAGAAACCTGATCTGAAGATTCATAATCAGTGTCTTGCCTAGGCCTCTTATCTGGAGGGGGTGGGTACCCCTGATCAAGGTAATAAGGTCTTCAGCCATTTTGCTCATCTGTTTTTTAGGCATAGAGGCCTGTGCAAGTGGCTCATACTTCGGTTTTTTAGGTTTAGAAGTTACGTTTGTCTTTGGTTTTGCAGCTGTCGTCAGTTTGATGTACAAATGTTGAGGTCTGAATACACCCTCAGAAGCCGGTGCCTGCTCAGCGGCTCCGGACCCATCCGACGGAGATACATCTGTCGATCCAATACCTTGAGTATCTAGCAGCTAGTCCATGACTCCACATGGGTGTCGGTAGAGGCCTGCGACTCAAAGGTAGCGGGTATCAGGGGCTGCGAAGGCGCCTCACTGAGTAACGGCGAATGGGCTACTGGCTTAGAAGCTTCATCGTCGGTTTTGGACATTGACTGCCTTTCTCTGTCCTTTTCTTTGCGTTTTTTTATGAACTCCGGTAGTCAGATTGCTATCCGACGACATTTATGGGTAGTTAAATCGGTTTCCAAAATATTCTGATGCAAAAATATACAGACGCTTAATAGTGTGTTGGCTAAATCTAGCACAAAACCGACAGCCAGGCACTTTGTGATCAGGGCCTAGGCAAGGAATGCAGTATAAATGGAAATCCTTATGAAGTATTTGCTTCCCACAAGTAATGCAGTTATTACCTTTTTCTGACATTGGTAAAAAGCAAGAAAAAAGTTTCCCCAACGGGGTACTTAGCTTTAGTGAAGACTTCGGTTCTGAAACTCAAACTCGAATATTTCAGTAGTCGGCCGACCGGCACTTGCGAAATGCTTCTGCTTCAGGCACTGCGCGGCAAGAAAGACTTAACGAAAATGGTGTCAGCTGCAGGTTTTATACCCCTGATGACCTGACATCATGGAAGAGAAGACAGCAACCGACGCAGGACCCAAGACTTTGGAATTCAGGCCGACTGAGGGCAACCTGCCTTCAGATTACCCAAATGTAATGATTGAACAGTGAAATACGAAGAACATCTGGACATTCAAGGAAAGGACTGTACTGCTGTCCATAGAAAGAATCCACCGATGGGAAATATCTGGTCCTGGGGAGAAGTTCATCTCTCTAAGCAGAGGTCGAAGGACCAATATGAAGTTCAGGGGAAAAAATAACGGTTCAGGAGTGACTACTTTTGGCAGAGAGAGATATGTCGTAGCCGAGGCAATTTTCATAGTGGTTGTCAGAACCGAAGTCGGTGCAGACAAAGATTGGAGCAGATGATGTGGTCGATGCCGTGGGCCAAGTTAATGGTGCAGTTGTAGAGATTGGAGCAGACGTGGTCAGTGCCGATGGAACAGACGGCGCTGATGAAATCTCCTCTTTGGGAGCACAGATCGGAGACGAGGATTTCGGCTTTGGAACCGAAGACTCTTTATGCAATAAACTTCGGAACCTTAGGCCTTGGTTCAGATATTTTTGTCTCATGAGGAGAAGCAGGAAGGGACTTACTCCTCTTTTTATCATCTTTCTTCGAAAAGGGTAAAGCCTCCATCTCAGAGATTGCTTCCGCAAATGGAGATTTTAATAAACCAGCAAGCATGTTTGTTTCTGCGTTCCGCGAGAGTGTGGGAGCTGAAAGTCTTACAAATATCATAAGGCGGTTTCTCTGATAAATGAAAAACCCCTAAGCAGTATACACAAGATACATGACGGTCTACGTTAGGCATTTTCCTGTCACATCTTTTAAAGTCGGTAGTAGTTTTCTTTTCAGGCATATTTTCTACAGATATTAATTTCCAAACAGGAAATCACACAATCCAAAAAATAATGGTAATAACAATAAAGATCCACAACAAGAAAAAAGAACAACACAATTCCTCAATGTAAATAAGGAAGTGAAAGAAAATAGGGTGTACCAACTACGGTAAGGAAGGTCTACCCAACCAGGTAAGGTAACAACGGCAGAAGAATTACCAAACTAGTAGAACAAGATAAAGGTGTAAATAGGGCACTAGCGAAAAGATTTAACAAAAAATAATGACCAAGTATAGAAAAAGTGTCTTTTAAGGAAGAAAATCCTCAGAACTTATTGAAAAAATATACACTTAGCGGAGAGGCTGTCTGGCATGTCTTGTTTCATACGGGGCAAACGAGATCTGGGGTAATATGGAGAAGGGCACTACGGGTAAAGCTTAGCTTGAGAGTTTTCTGGCTGGTGTGGGCTTGGTAAGAACCCACATGTAAGGAATGAATGAAGATTAACAACATCAGATCAAGGACTATTTGAGACGATATTTTTTCATAATTTAAAGCTTGCAGGATCTGTCAGTTCTTTTTTATTATCTCTATGTTATCCTTAGTAATTCTTATTTTTCTATCATTTATATCAATATTGGTGGAAACTACATTAAATCCATTGCTCTCACTCCTATCTGAATAATAAATTCATCTATCGTTACCTGATTGAAATAATCCTTGAATTGTTTAATTTAGTTCAGCCTTAGCATAACCTCTATCATTCAACTTTTGCTAGTATTCTTAATTGTTCATTTCACTTATTATTATCTGTACTTAATCCTAATCTGTGAAACTGCCCCTTAACTGTGTTTTTAAATATACGTGGGAGGTGCACACTACTACTATGCATACCTCTCAACCAAAAGTTACATTTACGCAGGGACGAAAGACCAAAAATAGGGGCACATTTTAAATATTTCTCTTATAAGCTTATAAAACTGTTGGGAGTAACAAGATTTGTGTTAGCATGCATTTTCTGTAGGATTTGAAGTCTGAAACTCAAATGTACGTCAACATGTATTTACTTCAATCCTCAATGACTTACCAGAAAACCGCAAATTTTATGAGGAACACACCAAAAATATACAACAAAAATCTGGACATTCTGTGAAAAGCTGGAAAGTACACAGGTATGCTCCTATGAAGATAAGTATTTCTAATATATACAGGAAACTAATACTTACCACATACCACAGATATTTTACAATTTAAATTAAATATGTCTAAGGAAAGTATTAGTTTGACGAACATATTAGTTTATAATAAAAAAAAAGAGGCTGGTAATTATGGCACAACAATGTATAAAAACCAACAAGAAGGCATACATATCTTCATAGTATCATGCACCCCCACATATATTTAAAAACATAGTTAAGGGACAGTTTGGCGGCCGCGGTGGTGCAGCGGTTAGCATTGCCGCCTCACAGCAAGAGGTTCTCCGGTTCTATCCTCGGCTGGGGTGCCTACTGTGTGGAGTCTGCAGATCCTCCCTGTGGTCAGGTGGGTTTCCTCCGGGTGCTCCAGTTTCCTCCCACATCCCAAAGGCACGCTGTAGGTGGATTGGACACTCTAAATTGGCCCTAGGTGTGAGTGCGTGCATGTGTGTGCCTTCTGTGGAAGGTTGGGCGCCGGGCTAGCAACTCGACACCATAAAACTCCACTGCCAATCATGAGCAGACAGGTGATCCACTGTGGCGACCCCTAACCGGGAAAAGCCGAAAGAAGATGATAGTTAAGGGACAGTTTAACAGAGTGCTAAGATTAAATACACATAACAACAACCCAAATGAACAATTGAGAATACTGGCAAAAAAGCTGAATGAGAGAGGTCATGCTAAAGCTGAACTAAATGAAGCAATTCAAGGTTTATTTCAATCAGATAACTGATTTGTTGACAGAAGGAGTGACGGCAATGGGTTTAATGTAGTTTACACCAATATTAATAACATAAAACAATAGAAAAACAGGAATGACCATCTCCTATAACAGGTAAACTAAGAATGTCATGGAGATAATAAAGAATTAGTAGTTCCTGCAAGCTTTAAATTATGAAAAAACATAATTCCATACACATCCATTTTTTTCTTACAAAAGATCAAAAAACTTAAAAACAGAAGTTATGTTATAAAAACAGAGTATACATAACAGAAAGACCATTAAGAAGTGCAGACCTTTTGCTTTCTGGAAATGTCATCAATGCAAGTATAGGAGAAATTATATTATAAATCCACGTACTAAAAAGAATTCTATTTAAAATGTACAGCAACATGTGATTTGTAAAATTTAGTATATATGGCAGCGGGAGAAAAAAACAACAGAAGACTCATAGTGTCACTTGTCTAGTTAGAATAAAAATAGACGAGTCTTTGTGGGTTCTGTTCAAGCAGCTTTATTATGTACAAACATCAGGATTGAGGCTCAATAACTCTACCCTAGATAAAAACTTATAAAACTAGCTATTACACTCATACATGCTCACTCTCTGGCTGCACACACAAAATGGCACTGAAGCTAGCACATGCTTGTTATTTATATGCACATGCCGACCTTGAAATATTTCTTAAAGGAACAATGCGCACACACTGTTCTACATCCTCCCTCTTTGAGAAGTCAGTAATGTAATACTGATGACATTAATTGACATGCAATCAATACAAATAATTCTTTGTCATTCAATTATACAGAACTAAATACATACAGACAATTATGTCCAGGTTGCTGTGTATTTCACACTAGGTCTGGAAATATGACCAAGTCATGTGACATAGAATTTAGAATTAGGTCTATCTGTCTCTGCTGAATAGTCAAACTTAGGGACAGTAGAAGTTAAGACACGTTCTGCAACAGGGACATTGTCTGGATTGCTCCGAGATCTAGAGTCTGTATCACATTAACAATGTTGCGATATCGATTCTGGTACAGGGAGAAGGTGTCTGCGATTTCTCCTGTAATCTACACCTTCAGATTCTACGAAGCAGGATCTCGGCTCGGTACATACACGTTACCTGACCAATCTGGTCGAAACCTTTCACCATTTGTATCCTCACTGTCTCTCCTTCTTTCAATGGAAGAAGAAATCTGCTCGATCTATCATAGCTGAACTTATGGAAAGAGTACTTTCTGAATAATTGGGCTTTAATTGTTCTGTTGTTCTTAGCTTTAGGCCTCAACAAAATGGAACTAATAGGCAATGTTGTTCTGGTTTGCCTGGAAAGAAGTCTCTGAGCGGGCAATCCAATTATGTTGTTATGGGTATGTTTCTGAGATTAAGTAAATTCAGAAAGACAATAGTATCATCACGATTTGACCTCTCAAATAATTGCTTTACACTCTGCACTGCATGTTCAGCTAGTCCATTTGACTGTGGATATTCTTGACTCCTAGTAACATGTACAAAGTCCCATTCTTTTGCAAATTTCTGAAACAACTGACTAGCAAAATGAGTACCATTGTCAGAAATAACTTAGGGTGGACTACCATGGACTGAGAAATGACGTTTCAACTTGGTGATAGCAGTGGATGCTAGATTAGGTAGCAAATCAATCTCAACCCAGTTCAAATAGGAGTCTACAAACACTAAGTAATACTGATTGTTCCACTCTAATATATATCAGTGGCTACTTTTGATCAAGGTAGTTCAGGAAACTGACTTAGACGAAGTGGTTCTTTTTGCAAATGTGGTTTAGCACTACTGCATACTGAACAAGAAGAAAGTACTTTATTAATGTCTTTTATGAGAGAAGGGCAAAATACTAGTTCTCTCGCCCTTCTTTTCGTAGATTCGGAACCTGGGTGACCACAAAGCAAAATCTGGATCTATTCGTGTTGTAAGGAAGCAGGAACAACTTTAGCACCCTTGAAAATAAGGTCATCTTGCATCAACATCTCATCTCTGTAAGTAAAATAAGTTTTCACTTCAGATGGTACAATAGATTGCTTTAACGGCCATCCAACATTAATGTAGTGGTTGAGCTTTTGCAAAATCAGTCTTTGTATGATCTCTCAGATCATCAGGTAGAAAAATTATGCACTTCCATGACATCAAAGTCAAAATTCTCTGCATGAAGCTGTTCCGTTGTATTTCTGGGCGATCTGGATAAGGTATCAGCCAGGTAAAGAAGTTTGCCTTTTGTATAGACCATTTTGAAATTGTACTTTTGCAATTTGAGCATCATTCTTTGTAATCTCACTGGAGCTGAATGCATAGGCTTCTTTAGAATAGTAACTAGAGGTTGGTAATCAGTTTCAATCTGAATAGCTCGACCATAGATATAATGAAGAAACTTTGAACATGCAAACACTATTGCCAAAGGTTCACTCAATTTGAGCATATTGCACTTCAGTCTGGGTAAAAGTTCTAGATGCATAAGCTACTGGTCTGCCTTCTTGAAGAATAACTGCGCCAAGACCAAATTTGGAAGCATCTCGGGAAAGAGTTACTGGTTTACTTGACATCACAGTATCTTAATGTAGGTGGGGTGGCAATTTTCTGCTTAAGGTCTTCAAATGCCTTCTGGTGTTGTTCCAAACACGACCATACATTTTTGCTCATCAGCTCACTTAAAGGTGCTGTCAACTCACTGAAGAGTGGTATATACTTGCCTAAATAGTTGACCATACGAAGAACAAAATGTTGCAGAACCTGAACATTATCTGGTGCTGGCATCTCAAGGAATGGCCGTTTGCTTGGAAGGGTCTGGTCGCAAGCCAGTGCTAGTAAATAAATTACCTACATATACAACTTCTGGTAGCCTGAATTTGCACTTCAGAGGATTGAGCTTTCAGTTCACTTCATATGCTCTGTTTAGAACTTTCTTTAGGTTTCTATTATGCTCTGCTTCACCACTGCCTCCAACCAATAAATCTACTACTACTATGGCACAAGTATAACCTGAAAAAAATTTGCTCCATTGCACACTGCAAGTCTTCACTTGCAGAATTTATTCCAAATGGCATTCTTTAGAACCTACATCTGCCAAATGTGGTACTGAAATTATTCAGTAATGAGGATTTGCGATCAAGCATCACTTGCCAAAATTAACTTTTTTTATCCAAGACAGAAATAACAGTGGCATTCGGTATTAGGGCTGTGACTTCCGTGACTGTACGCATTGGATGATGTGGTCTCTTTAATGCTTTGTTCAAATCACTTGGGTCAATACATACTCTGATTTCATCTGAGCCTTTTTTGTGGGCTGCTACCATGGATGACCCCATTCAGTTGGTTCTGTAAAGGGACAAATTACACCTTGCTGCACCATTTTATCCAACTCGGCTTTAACTTTATTCTGCATAGCCATCGGAACTTGTGCTGGTCTGACCACTGAACTGACCTCTGGGTCTAACTTCATAGAATACGCAACTGGAAGTTTGCCCAACTTGTCAGTAAAAACATCAGCATACTCTGAGAAAAATTGGAACTAGGTTATGTGCTTATATGATGAACTTCTTTGGTAAAAGAAAGCAAGTTAATTCTCTGTCTCTGAGACTAAATAATGACCACACAGGTCTTCAGACTACATAAAATAACACGCTGTAACAATTCCTAGCCAAATAACATGAAAGCACTACTATGCCTTCGGTTTGAATTTCTTCACCTCCATAAGCAACAAGTTTCGCACTACTAGCAACATTGAGTTGTTCATCTTAGCAAATGTGTCTGCTGACATAACAATACACTTCAGCCAGTGTCCACTTTAAGCTCAGTAGTTTTACCATTGACCTGGACAGTACAAAACATTTCATCCTTTGCCAACAAATTTACTGCATCAACCTTTTCACCAATTACAGATACACCATCTATGTAGAAAGTAGAATTGCAGCTCTCTATATGATCAAGTTGCTTTTCGAGTGGCTCTTCTTTATAACTGTGCGAGGTTTACTTGATTTGCAAAACTTTTGAAAATGGTTCTGCTTTTTTTACACTTGTGGCATCGCTGACCAAATGCTAAGCATTTTTCTTTTTTAGACTTATGACTAGCACTACAGTTGCGACAGTTAAAGTACAGTTTTGTACCTACCATAAATGTAGATGTTCGAGGATCCACATTGCTGCAGTCCTAACTATTGGGTAGTCCGCTGTCCAGTCGGCCCGAATACCAAAGTATATGGCTGACGTCGGTCAGGGCGCATTAGACTGACGTCAGTACGTCAGGGTACTAATGCGCATGACCGACGTCATATCCTCAGTCTTTTCTTGCCCCAGATGTCAGAAGACCCTAAAAAGACAAGGCCCAATATACCTGCACCAAAAATATGTACAATATATACAAAATTATCAGCATATAACCTCACCTACACAACCACCCCTAAACACAGAGGGGAAGGAGGGAGGGTAAATTGGACTGCAGCAATGTGGATCCTCGAACATCTACATTTATGGTAGGTACAAAACTGTACTATGTTCTTCATTCCACATTGCTGCAGTCCTAACTATTGGGTAGAATCCCAAAGCAGAGGTAAGGGAGGCTGGCAAATCATAAAGAAGCAGGAGCTGACAACATGCCTTGCAAAATAGCTGTGGCAAAACCAGCCCTAGACTTAGAGTAGAGAGGAAGGTGATAATGCTTAGAGAAAGTATGCACTGAACTCCAAGTAGCTGCCTCCAAAATATCCTTAGTTGCCACCCCCCTTAGAAATGCTGTTGAAGTGGCAGTAGCCCTAGTGGAATGAGGCCTAATCCCAGCTGGAATCTCCTTGCCATGATGGGAATAACAAAATGCAATGCAAAACCCAATCCACCTAGAAATAGTTTGTTTTGACACAGGCTTGCCCTGCGAACTCAAAAAGCAAAAGAAACAAACAACTGCTGAGACTGCCTAAAATCCTTAGTCCTGCTTAAATAATAACGCAATTGCCTGTGTACATCTAAAGTGTGCAAAATCTTTTCCCCTTTATTTTGGGGGTCTGCATAAAAAGTAGGCAAATGAATAGTTTGGTTTAAAGCCACACTAGAAACCACCTTAGGCATAAAGGAAGGATTAGTACGTAATGATACCCTATCCTTATGGAAAATCAAAAAGGGCTCTACTGCCATAAGGGCCTGCAACTCAGACACCCTTCTTGCAGAAGTAATAGCCAACAGAAAAGCAGTCTTCCATGACAAGTATTTCAATTCAGCAGTAGCCGCAGGCTCAAAAGGTTGTAGAGTAAGTTTTTCCAACACAAAATTGAGATCCCAAGCAGGAGTAGGAGCTCTACGTGGGGTCTTATATTCTTTGCCCCTCTAAGAAACTGCTTGAACAAAGGATGCGAAAACAATGGTGGGTCACAATCATAGTGAGCTGAAATTGCTGCAGCATGAATCTTAATGGAAGAGAAGGACAAACCTTTGTCCAATAACTCAGTAAGATATTGAAGAGCCACACTCAAATTAGGCTCAGAAATCTCCAAATTCTTTGCTGTACTCCAAAATAAAAATCTCTTCCATTTTTCTGCGTACACTTTCCTTGTACTAGGTCTTCTAGCTTCCATAATCACATTTAAAACTTGTTGAGGAAGTTGAGACCTGCTGTGTTTCAACACAGAATATGCCAGGCTGTTAGATGAAGAGAGTGAAGCTTGACATTGAGCAGATGACCGTCCTTCTGAGATAACAGATGTGGAATCAAAGGTAAAGGCCATGGAGGCTTCCTTACCAGACTCCTTAGTAGTGGGTACCAGTGTTGCCGAGGCCAATCTGGAGCTATTAAAATCATCCTTGGCTTGTCTTGTCTGACCTTTAAGAGCACCTTTGGAAGAAGAGGCAGAGGTGGAAAGGCATACACATGAAGATTTTTCCAACTGAAAGAAAGAGCATCCACTTTCCAAGCTGTGTGATGAAACCCCTTTGTGCAAAACTTTGGCAGCTGGTGGTTTAGTGGAGAAGCGAACAGATCTATGTCTGGAGTTCCCCATGACACTGTCAATTTCTGAAATACATGAAGATCCAGTTTCCACTCGTGGGGATCCATGATTTGTCTGCTTAACACATCTGCTAAGGAGTTCTGTGCTCCCGGCAGAAACCTTGCCTGAAGAGTTAATTGCAAGCTGAGCGCAGTCTCCCATAAAATCATTGCTTGCCTGCATAGAGGATAAGAATGTGTTCCCCTTGTTTGTTGATGTACCACATGACAGTTGTGTTGTCTGTTAGAATCAACACCTGCCCTGGAAGAAGTAACTCCTTGAAAGCCATTAATGCAAACTGGACTGCTAACATCTCCTTCATGTTGATATGTAGATGCTGTAGTCTGGCAGGCCACTTGTCTTGTATCCACTTTCCATTTAGATGAGCTCCCCAAGCAATGTCCGAGGCATCTGTCGTTAAAATCTGACTCGCCTCTGGCCGGGTCACAGAGAGTCCCTTGTTTAGGTGACATTCCTGAGCCCACCACAAAAATTCTTTTGAAGGCAAGGTATTATTTGAATGACAGTGTCCAAATCCTGGCAGTGCTGTGTCCATACATTTTGAGATACCATTGCAGCTTCCTCATATGCAGTTTGGCATTGGGAAGCACCAGAATACAAGATGCCATGAACCCTAATGCTTGAAGGACTGTCCTTGCAGTCAGCACGGACTGATGAGATAGTTGATGGAAGTAAAGGGATAGACTCTTTTGTTTGTCCGGGGTTAAAAGGCCATCTGGGCTGCTGTATTCAGTCTCACACCCAGAAAGCACATGTCTTGAGAGGGTACTAGACTGGACTTTATTTCGCTCACAGAATACCCTAGGCATCTTAGCACTGCTATAACATATTCCAGATGCTGTAGAAGGTCTTCCTTTTCTTGAGCCAGAATCAGGCAGTCGTCCAAGTAAGGATAGATTTGAATTCCTTTTAGCCTGAAGTAAGCTATCACTGGAGCCAGAACCTTTGTGAATACTCTGGGCAGTAGATAAGCCAAAGGGCAATGCAGAGAACTGATAATGAGAATTTCCAGCTCGAAAACGCAGATACTTCCTGCAACTTAGTCTTATAGGCACATGAAGGTAAGCTTCCTTGAGATCTAAAGTTACCATCCAGTGATCTTTGCCCAGCAGAGGTAAAAGCTGTTGTAACGTCAACATCTTGAACTTGGGAATGTCCAGATAAGTGTTGAGGATAGATAAATCCAAAATTGGTCTCCACGTGTTCCCCTTCTTTGGTACTAGGAACAGGCGAGAATAAAATCCTAGGCCCCTTTCTGATACAGGGACTGGCTGAATGGCCCCTATTTGGAGTAACAGAGAAATTTGCTTGTGAGCCTCTTTCCTTTGTGGAGGAGGGACGTCTGGCATGCCTTTGAAAGGGGGCAATGTATGGAAATAAAACCTGTAACCGTGGTGAATGATATCCAACACCCATCTGTCTTGAGTAATTAAATCCCAATTTTCTTTGAAAAGAGACAGTCTTCCTCCCAAAGGAGCTGCCAGACGAGAATCTACTGGCAGCTGAAAAGGCAGGTCATTGGGTCTGTTTACGAAAGGACTGACCCCTGCCCTCACCAGAAGTCTGAGCAGGTGAACTTCCTGTTCTAGGCCTAAAAGAACCTTGAGCTCTGCCCCTACCACGTCTAGACCTACCCCTAGACTGGGAATCATAAGCAGGATATGTCCATCCCTTAGTAGGCCAATTTCTACTAAACTTGGTGGCTGCACCTGCAAAAAATCTTTAACAGTTTGCATAGACTTAGCTTTGCCCTCCATTTTCTTTAAAACTGCTTCCACAGGCGAACCAAACAACACATCAGACTGTAAAGGAGCATCCAAAATCCTTGTCTTAACATGCTCAGCTAAATTCTGATCCCTCAACCAGGCATGCCTGCGAAGAACAGAACTAGTGGCAGCCACCCTCGAGGAGGCCTGCACAGCATCAAAACCACATTGCAAAGAATGCTTACCCACTTGTTCAGACACATGAACTAAATCCAGCAACTCTTTACACTCAATACCTTCCGCCAAAGCATCCACCTTAGATTTCAATTGTGAAAGGAGATAATTTTGATATTTTAGCATGTGAAACTGACAATTCAACGCCTCATGGCTAAAGTGGAAGAAGTATACACTTTCTTTCCCCATCTATCCAAAGCCCTTGCCTCTTTATCAGTGGGAACAGGGTTTTTAACAACAGAGGCCTTAACACCTTTAGGTCCCTGAGAAACAGTTTCCCGGTCTGCCCTAGGACTCTTAAAAAGATACTTATGAGCTTCAGGCACCCTATAGTACCTATCAGGTTTAACAGGAGCAGGAGGCAAAGAATCAGGGTTCAGAGAAGCCTCTGCAAAAACATCTTCCACCACATTCAACACAGGAGGTATAGCTAAGGGCCTATGCTGGGGTAAAACAAGAATTCCCTAAGCCTTTTCCTGGAATCAGAGTAATCTTGGCCTTCCCATTTAAAGTGCTCCCTCATGGAATGCAGAGTCTCTGAAAATGAGAAATCCTCAGGAGGAGAAGCTGTAGGAGTGGAATCATCCACATCAGAATCAGAATAAGGAGGATACTCCTGCAAGTCTTCCGCAGAAGACTCAGAAGCCTCTGAACACTGTTCAAAACTCTCAAACTCAGGTTCCACCCTAGGCCTCTTATCAGGGGGGGGCATAGAACCTCTAATCATAGTAATCAAATCTTCTGCCATTTTAAGCATATGTTTCTTAGGCACAGAACCTGAAGTGCTGGGGGAAGCCCCACTGAAGCTAAACTTGGCCTACCTCTCAAAGAAGTTTTGGAAACAGAAGGAGAGGCTCTAACTACCTTGGGAAGAGAGGGAAGAACAGTTACCTGAGAAGCCCCCTCAGCCTGGCCTACCTCCTGAGAAGGCACATCCTGTAACAGTAAAGTCTCTGCCTGAGACTCCAAAGAAACTCCTGGCAAAACTTCTGGCTCCACTGAGCCTTCTAAAGAACCGACGTCCGGGACTGCCGGTTCATCAACCCTAGGCTTCGCTGTTTTGTCCTTGCGCTTCTTGACGAAGCGGCGTCGGAGCATCCGACGGCATTTTATAATTACAACGCTTCCCAAACACTAACCTGGCACAGTCCAACCGTCTCTTAATAGTGCGTTTGTTAAATCTAGCACAAGAGCGGCATCCAACAACGTCGTGCTCAGGCCCTAAACAAGGTATACACAAGGTATGGTAATCCCTATGAGGTATCTGTTTCCCACAAGAAATACAGTTATTCACTTTTTCTGACATCCGGTTAAATACTGAGGCAAGAAAAAACCAAAATGTTCCCCAACGGGGTACTTAGCCAACTTTGATTCGGTCTGAAACTCCGACTTCAGAAAATTTCAGAATGCCAACCTGCACTCGCAAAACTGCTTCTGCATCGGACCATGCGGCAAAAAAGACTGAGGATATGACGTCGGTCATGCGCATTAGTACCCTGACGTACTGACGTCAGTCTAATGCGCCCTGACCGACGTCAGCCATATACTTTGGTATTCGGGCCGACTGGACAGCGGACTACCCAATAGTTAGGACTGCAGCAATGTGGAATGAAGAACATCAAAAAGCTGGATTTGGGTTTTGCTAACTCACTCTTGTACTGCACTGAGCATGTCCTTTTCTTAGAACTTGCTGGAAAACTATGGGTATTACCTGGGGAGCCTGCAAGGCTGGCAGGTGCTATGTGCTTAGGTCTGCTTCTGCTAGCCACATGTTACATGCTGTCTACATTTGCTCTGGGGCCTGCTGAAACCACACTCATCACTTGCAAGCATATTTGTGTGCCTTTCCATAACTTCATGGATTTGACAAATGTCAATAGCTTTGTTCAGTGTTAAATCACTGTCACGAATCAAAACCTTTCTCCCTGCAGCACTATTAATACCACACACAAACCTGTCCTTTATCAACTCATCTTTTAAGTCACCAAACAGACATGTTTCAGCTTTGTTTCTCAGGTCAGTTATATAAGCGACAAAAGTTTCCCCTGCTTTTTGACCTCTTGTGTAAAACAAATACCTCTCTAAGGTAATATTTGTCTAGGGATTACACATTTCCGTGAACTTGCACTTCAAAAACTCGGGGTCTTCCCTTGATTCAGCCTGTACAACAATATGATGGTTTTCACCTTCTCCTTCATATACTTTTGGTGCAGACACAAATGAATGCCGTCTTTCAATAGCCTCTGACAGAGCAAGGTTAAAATGAATGCCCTGGTGAGTGCATCTTTGTCAGAATAAGCTGCTCGTATAAAAATATCGTACTCTTGCTCAAATATTCTCCAATTCTCTGCAATATTCTGATCAAACACCAATGCCATATTAACACATACCAATGAAAGCTTCTGCAAGTATGCATGAACATGCACACATACATATGCCAGAAATGTATGCCAGTATTTGTAACTTTGCCCGATAGCATAACAAGCCTCTGAATAACTGAACTTTGCGAAATAACTTTCTCGGGCACTGTAATACTCTTGAAATCACTGTGCTGTAAAAGTCATTTTCCATCACTGTAAGAAATATTTCAAAATAACTGCACTGTGTGAATGAACTGGGCAGAAGAAGCTCAGAGTAAGAAACATTTCGAAGTAACTGCACCTTGCAAATAACCAGTATAAAGCACACTGGCTGCACTTTGCTAAATAACACTTTATAGTGAAAGAAACACTCTGTAATGGCAGCACTTTGCAAACAGACATACCCAGCACAAGAAACTTTTCGAAATGGCAGTACTTTGACTGTACTTCACGAATAGTTTCACTTTGCACACAAATAAACTCTTCGGAATAAGTGCACAGTAATAAGCACACACTGTAAGGACTTTTACACACTTTGAGATACTCTGAATAATTCTATTTATGTCCTGAATAGAATGTGAAATAGTAGTTATGCCAAAACACAGTATGTTGCCAAAAAACATGAAGTTGCCTTGCTTTACTTATGCTTAATGTGCCCTTTTTGCCCTTATTATATTCGTTTTGCTCATTTAGTCTTTTTCCATGCCCATTATACTTTCATTGCGCTCATTCTACTCTAAACATGCTAATTTTGCAATTCCGAGGTAATTCTGAACCCCTTATGTGCTTTTCTGATAACTGTTTTAGCAAATATCTTAATTTTAAACATTTTGTTTAATTAATGAACTTTGTGTGCCTCTCGCTTGTTTAATAATGCAGTTTGTGCCTTTGTAATGCTCGGTCTTATCTTTTTTATAAAATAAATCGTTCATGCAAGTTTTCATTACCTTTGATTTGTTTCTGGCCCATTTTCGCCCTCATTTCTCTTACTTTACCTTCACTGTTATCTCTGCACCTTGTAGCTCTGAAAAGCAGTCTCTGGAATCCCGATTCTGACACCATGTCATTCATCTAGTCAAGATAAAATAGACAAGTCTTCATGTGTTCTGTTCAAGCAGCTTTATTATGTACAAACATCAGGAATGAGGCTTAACTAACTTATATAAACTTAGCTATTACACTCGTACATGCTCACCCTCTTGCTGCACTCTCAGAATGGCACTGAAGCTAGCACGTGCTTGCTATTTATATACACATGTTGACCTTGAAATACTTCTTAAAGGTACAATGCACATACACTATTCTACAGATAGGAGCAGTGCTCACTTGCCAGGAAACAGTAGAAGCATAGTCACAAACATGTCAAACACATTAATGCAGAAGGGAACAAGCGTCATTTTGAATTTGTTGTTTTAGATAATGTAAATTTCAGTAGATGAAAGGGAGATGCAACAAGAAGAATGGAAGAACTAGAAAATAAATAGATATGTAACTGTTGGACTGACTGTACCTGGTCTTAAAGTATAAATCTAATTTTAAAATTATAGGGTTTAATGAAGTGATGTCGCATTCCATGATTTTAATGTAGCAAATAAGTGGAGCCTTTTTAGGGGAGGCCGCGGTGACGCAGCGGTTAGACGTCTCACAGCAAGAGGTTCTCTGGTTCGATCCTCGGTTGGGTGCCTTCTGTGCAGAGTCTGCAGGTCCTCTCTGTGGTCGCATGGATTTCCCCAGGGTGCTCCGGTTTCCTCCCACATCCCAAAGACATGCTGTAGGTGGATTGGACACTTTAAATTGGCCCTAGGTGTGAGTGCGCGCGTCTGTGCCTTCTGTGAAAGGTTGGGCGCCGGGCTGGCAACTCGACACCGTAAAACTCCACTGCTAATCATGAGCAGACAGGTGATCCGCTGTGGCAACCCCTAACTGGGAAAAGCCGAAAGAAGAAGAAGATACAAGTGCAGCCTTTTTAAAAAAAATATGTTCTTACCATAACGTTCCATCTGTGTTGTCCATCTTCATTTTTCATTAACCCGCGGGTCTCTGTTCTGAGCCTCAGAACCAACTGGGCGCTCTCCAAGCTTGAGATTCCAGAGTTGAGCTTCCCCCTTCGACCCATAATACCCCGCATCCCCACACTACCTCAGATCGAGTCTGCTCATAGCATAAGGACCAAAAATTTTTATCTTACACAAAACAATCATCCAAGATTACGAGAAAGGAAATCAGGAACTCAACCCAAAGGAACAGAAGTTCCTCCGATAGTTCCACCAGGTCTCCCAAAGACTGGAAGGGGAGAGGCATGGTTAATGAAAAATGAAGATGGACAACACAGATGAAACGTTATGGTAAGAAAATAACTTCTTTATCTGATGCCATCATCTTCATTTTCTTAACCTGTGGGACATAATTCCCAGCTACCAAAAAACCCCGGATGGCTCTCAAGGAAGGATATTCCAGAGTACAGCAGAGCCAAAGGCACTCCTGTTTCTGAATATAATGTCCAACTTATAGTGTGAAACAAATGTATGAGGATTTCACCAGGTAGCTTTTCTTCAGCGAAGGATACAGACAACTGCTCAGATTTCTAAGCATGTGGTTCTAAGTAGAAACGTAATTGCCTATATACGTCCAGCAAATGAAGGGTGTACTCTCCTTTCTTCTGATAATTAGGAAAAAATACAGAAAGATGTATATTAATGTTCCCCTCCTTGGCTTCCTTAGGCAAAAAGGATGGGTTTGTATGTAAGGTTACCCTGTCTTTGTGAAAATGAAGTATGGGAATTTAAAAAAAAAGAGCTGGAAGTTTGGACACTCTTTTCGCAGAGTTGATAGCCACTAGAAAAAGGGTCTTCCAAGACAGAAATTTTAAGTGTAGCCGCTGGCTCAAAGGGAGGATGAACCAACGCTTGCAGAACCACATTCAGGTCTCATGGAGGGGTAGGGCAAAGCAAAAAGATGCCTTAAAAAGTTTAGATGATAATAAAATGAACGGCTTAAGTAAAATAACTATCACTTTAATACTCAAAAATATATTATATATATTTTATTAGATATATATATACACATTTGCATATATAAGCCTTTAATGGTTCTACCTACATAAAATGCAGTGCACAGCTCACATAACACAATATACACAGAACACATTAAGATGTACAACTGTACAAATTATACAATTTTATTTAATGAAAATTAGTATAAAAAGGTGACTTGGTCCACTGTTAAAAGGTCATATTAATACAGTGGATTCTTATATAGAATGTTTTTTGGACGGCCTGATAGATCAACATAATGTGAAGTTTTTCAGGATTAGTAGACCAAAAGTCAAAGAGGTGTTTTGGCCTCCCAAACGTTCATAAAAATTTAGATACTCCTGAATTTAGGCCCATAATGACAAGCCAAGGCAATAAGACTGAGCCTGTGGCGATTTAGGTAGATACATTTTTACAAAGGTAAGGTTTTCATGTAGATCCTTTATAAAAGATTATTTTGATTTCAAAAAATCGATAAAGAAAATTATTATGAAAGACACTGAGGCTGACAACTGAAGATGTTGCGTCTTTATATACAGTTATACCAAATGAAGAAGGGCTAGAAAAGGTTAATAGCGAATTGTGTTGCTCAGGTAATAAACAAGTGAGGTTATTTACAGAAATTTTAGATGATATTCTGTCATATAATTTTTTTTTCAATTTGATAATGAAATATATATGCAAATTAATGGCGTGGCGATGGGGGCAACAATGGCCCCTAGTTATGAAAACATTTTTATGATGAGCTGGGAAAAATAATTTATTTTTAAATCGGATTTTTTTAAACATCTAGTTTTGTATAAATGTTTTATCGATTATTTATTTTTTTTTTATTTGGCATGGCTCGGAAAGTGCTTTAGTAGATTTTATTAATTATCTAAATAATTCTACAAGTTATATGAAGTTTACATTTAAGTATGATAGAGATAAGATCTTTTTTTTGAATCTAGTGGTTTATAAATTTGCTAATGTCTTAAAGGTGAAGATTTAGGACTTTCAGAGTAATAGTTATCTTCACTTTAATAATATGCACAATTTTAATTTGAAGAAAAATATTGTAAAAAGATAGTTTACTAGGGTTAGTAAATTAACAGAGGATTTTGAGTGTTTTATTAAAGAATGAAAGTTTAAAAGTGAGGTTTTATGACAGGGACTATCCTAGGGTAATGGTAGATAGGCGTAAGAATGAAGCCAAAAATGAAAGCGTCCTTGAATATTCGTATGTTAGTAGTAATAATAATGGCGGCTCAGTTGTGAGAACTATCGCAAAGAATACAGATTTTTCTTTGGCTTGTTTGTTGGAAAATTCTGTGGATGAAAATAAAGTAAGGGCAATAATAAAAAAACAACTGGTGTCTCCTGATGAACTTTCAGGACATTAAAAGTATAATAGGAGATAGCCCGGTTTTTGTATCTAAAAAGGGTAAAAACCTAAAAGAGTATTTTTAGAAAAGGTAATTTTTAAAAGAAAATATATGTTCAGAATACAGGTATGTACAACTGTAATAAGTGCAATTACTGCAGGTT
This sequence comes from Protopterus annectens, assembly GCF_019279795.1. Taxonomy (NCBI): domain Eukaryota; kingdom Metazoa; phylum Chordata; order Ceratodontiformes; family Protopteridae; genus Protopterus; species Protopterus annectens. The sequence continues at coordinate 360,453,635 of NC_056734.1, forward strand.
TATAAAAGAAGGCAGTAGTCAGAGATAGGAGTTATGATATAAAACTAAATCATTTGTACAGTTGTAAATCTAAATGTGTTGTGTATACTGCGTTATGTGAGCTGTGTACTGCATTTTATGTAGGTAGAACCATTAGAGACTTGTATATACGAATATATGAGCACTTACGAACCATTGAAAAAATGGACTTAAATAATGCATTGGCAAAGCATGTAAAAGAAAAGCATTTTAATGAAGTGAATACGTTATTATTTAAGTCTTCTGTGATTGATCAAATTCATTATTTTGATGCCAGACTGGATGCTGAAGAGGAATTAGATTGGAAGGAATATTGTTGGCAAGGGAGGTCAAATGCTTGCCTATATCCTGGTTTGAATGAGAGAAAATTTTTAAAAATGCCCTGAAAAGGAAAGGGTAAATCCACTGAGGCATTGGGTCATGTGATGATGTGAACAGTATTTAACTTTTGTTGCAAATAGCAACTTGGTCTGATAACGTTCCAAAAGGAATGAAAGCACTTACCAGCTGCAGTTGTGGATGTTGTTATTTTTATTTTATTGAGCAGTAAAGTGATATTTATTTTACTTAAGACGTTCTTTTTATTATTTTATTTACCTGCGGCTTTATTGTTTTCGTTATTAAGGTTTTGGGAGTGTGTAAAAGTTTAGATGATGCCAGGGGGAGAAGAATCTAGGCCTAAATGAAAGTTGGAAATAGCTGTGAGCTGGACCTTAATGGTGGAATAGCTAGCACCATCATGGAAAAGGGATGCCAAGAAATCCAAAATGATCGTAATAGGATCCATAAAAGGGTCTATCTGTTTCTGCTGCGCCCAAATGGAGAACCTTTTCCATTTACTTTTATAAATCCTGCGGGCTGAAGACCCATGGGAGGAGATCAAAGTTCTTTGGACATGGGATGCAAGCCTGAGACATCTTGCCATCACCGGAATTGGAGAAACCATGCAGTTAGCTTCAAACACTGAAGGTCTCGGTGGTGATGCCCTGACGGGTGAGAAAGAAGTTCCAGAAAAATCTCCAACCTCAAGGGCGGGCATATCAGGTGAGACCAAAGAAAGGCAAACCAGGTTTCTCGGGGCCAGAAGGGGTCAATAAGGATTACATTGCTCTTCAACCTCGGAGTCAAACTTGGGAATTAATGCAGAGGAGGGAAGGCACAAAGACCTTGAGGCCAAGCATGGACTAGAACATCTCTGAGTGACTGTCCCTGAGGAGGGATCAAAGCAAAATACCTGCTGCGTTTCTTGCTAAGAGGGGACACAAATGGATCACAGCAAGGTTGACCCCATTTTTGAAAGATCAAATTTGCCATGGACTGACTCAAAGACCACTCATGAGGCATCAGTAACACTCAGCTGAGCCTGTCCACTAATCTGTTGGAGTCTCCTGCAATGCGCTTTGCTAACAAAGTGGCTGGCAGAGGCTGCCCACTGCCACACCCTCATTCCTTCCTGACCTAGGACCTGGTTCGCCCCTGTTTGTTGATATACCAAACCACAGACATACTGTTTTTATCGCAATAGTCCCTGGAGGTAGAAGGCTGTGAAGATCTTGCAATACTAGAAGAACCACCCTCATCTCCAGTATATTGATATGCAAAAGTTGGTCTGCTGAGGCATCCACATGCCTTGAACTGTCCGATCCAGATAATGCATCCCCCATCTGGGAGGTGTCCATGGTCACAGTGGTGTTTGGGGAAGGGAGGATGAATGGCTATCTTTTACGAAACATCTGCAGAGCGACATCACCAAAGCAGAGAATCCCTGCAAACTCAGGAGAGTTTGATGGGGAAACTCAAGGTATTCATGGGAAGAGACCACTAATGTCCACTGCAGGATCTGCATGTGTAAGCGCAATGAAGGTAGGACAATAGTAGGTCACAGAACTCAACATCCTGAGAATAAAGCTGGCCAGAGGGGTTGGGATGGACAGAATCTGCCTGACCTAAAGTCTTAGATATGCAATGCTCTCCATAGTTAGAAAGGCATGGCATACCCTTGTGTCTAGACATGCTCCAATGAAATCTATAACCTGAACCGGTTGCAACTGAGAATCCTGAATACTGATTGTGATTCTTAGGAGTGGAGCCAGATGTAAATGTCAATCCCTGGCCTGGATCTGTAAATGCTTGGTTAAAGCAGTCAGAAGCCAGTCCTCTAGATAAGGAAAAATCTGGAAACCTTGAAGCCTGAGGTGCGCTGCCACCACTGCGAAACATTTGCTGAACACTCTGAGGGATGTGGTGAGGCCAAACGGGAGTGATCTGAATTGGTAGTGACTGGTTCCCAGCCTGAAATGTAAATATTGCCTGTCCATTTTTATGTGGTAGTAGGCATTCTTCAGGCCTACAGAGTATATCCAATCTTTTATCCTCAGAAGAGGCATGAGGGACTGAATCGTGACCATCATGAACTTCGTGTGCTTCACTGACTTGTTCAAAGTGGTCAGGTCCAGAATCAGCCATAAGTCCCCATTTTTGGGGGGCACTAAAAAGAATTTGGCGTAAACACCCAATCCGACTTGATTGGGGAGATCTTTTGGATGACTCTTGTGTTTAGTAGTTCATAGATAGTTTCATAGACTACTACTAGGCTAACTGCCCTCCTGGACCATTTTTAAGCCTAGCTAATTACCCCATGTAAGAATCAAATCCTGTACCTTGTATCTGTAAGGTAAATACCTTAACCGTTATACCAACCTCCGTCCAAAAGTACTATAGGTTCACAGGTTAACTGCCCTTGTGGGCCATTTTAAGCAAAGCCTGTTACCCACTGTGAGAATCAAACCTCGCACCAGGTGCCTATAAAGGTAAACACCATAACCATTATTCAAACCACCCACTTCAATTCCTAATGCCACATCCTCCCTCTGACTGGGTGGAACATCAGGGAGGCAATTTTTTTGGGGAATGTAGAATCCTCTGTATACAATCCTTAGCACCCAGCGATCATTTGTGATGGCCTCACAAGCTGCTAGGTGCAGGGAGAAGTTCTCCCCGACTGCCTACAGAGGAAGGCAACCATTCAGGAGCACTGGAAGAGTCAGTCCAAGAAAGTTTCCCGTGACCCTTGGTTTTGTGGACTCCCTCGACAGCATGGGAGGGCATCTTCCATTCTAGTTGTTCCCTCTTCAGCCCCTGGGGGAAAAGTCTCCCTGCACATCTTGAAAAGGACCATGTGACTTATGAAACCACATCTTTTCAATCCCATGCTGGTTCCTGAAAAAGGACCTTTGTGGAGTAGAAAAATGGATCCCAAAGGTAGATAGGGTCTTTCCATCTTTTTTGCTGCGGAAGTATGTCATGAACCGTAGGTCCAAACAAGGTGGAGCCATCAAAGGGGGCGCTGATAAAGGATTGGCTCTTCAAAGTCACGCAGCTTCATCCAGGCATGGTGCTTTATGCCAATGCCGGAACAGACTGCCTTTGAGGTACCCTCCGCAGCGTAGCATATCAGCCTAATGGATGTATTAGCCAGTAGCTGAGGGTGGCTATTCTGAAGGAAAAGGTCTTCTGTTCCTCAGCAGACATGGTCTCAGGGGATGAGCTAGAAAGTTCTTTCACCAAATCTCTCTGTAGCCTCATGAAATGCGAGTAGTAGTTTAACGCCCTCAAGGTAAATGTGGAAGAGGCATAATCCCTTTTCCCAAATCTGTCCAACGCTCATGATTCTCTTCTGGGAGGGTGGACAGAAGAGTGCAATTGTGCGAGCTCCTTCTTGGTGTCTGCCACGACAACCACAGCATCTACCGGGATATCCTTGGTCCAAAAGGTCTTGTCCAAAGGGGCACTCAAAATCTTGTCTGCCCACTTGGAGATCGGCTCAACCATATCTGGCTCCTTTCATGCCTTAGTCGACACTAGCTCTATTAGGAGGTCGGCAGACACCAAAGTAGTAGACAGCCTGGACCCAAAAGCCTCCCACAGAACTGATTCCTCTGGGGAAGGGTTTTGGGTAGACCAGCTGTCTCTCTGGTGTAGGATTTCTAGAATGTCTCCAAAGGAGACTTCTTCAGGTGGCAACAGGGGGGACCCTTCTCCTTCCTTGAAATCAGTGTCAGTGGTGACCGATTCCTCATGGGAATCCGTGGACTTCCTCTTACACAAATTCTTCTGCGGGACCTTCTTGATGGGACACTCCAGGGAGGTGTGAGAAGACTCTCAGGGATCCACAGAAAGTACACTTGTGTAAACTTACTGTAATGACTGGTACAGATGGGTGAAGGCTGCCAGCCTAGTCAAATAGAATATGATACATAATTCTGGCATTTGTAAATATAAATGTAAAATACAGGCTTGTTTCTTAAATGAAAGAAAATACTGTAAAAGGTTGAACTTCAAGATTGTAGCAATAATGCCATCTGCTGTAAAGAAAAAGTACAGTTGTGTACACTTACCATAAATGTAGATGTTCAAGTGTATTCACTGTTGCAGTCATTACATTTGGGTTATCTGCCTGCAGGTAGCCCTCAGCCGGCCTGAATATCAAAGTCTTGGGTCCTGTGTCAGATGCTGTCTCTTCTTCCATGACGTCAGGTAGTCAGGGGTATAAAGCATGCAGCCAACGCCATTACATCAGCTTTTCTTACCCCAGATGTCAGGTGCCCCATAATGGGAAGCAATGATATATACATAAGGTTACACCTCCAACAAAAAGCAAATACACCAGAAAGCTGAAATACACTAAACAAGAAGAAAGGTATAGCCAAGAGAAGTCAGGGGGTTGGAGGGAGGGTAACCAGGACTGCAACAGTGAATACACTCAAACATCTACATTTATGGTAAGTGTACACAACTGTACTATGTTCTTTGTGTTTCACTGTTGCAGTCATTACATTTGGGTAGATTCCCAAAGCTAAGGCAGGGAGGAGGAAGTCAGAGAGCATTAGGACCAGCTAGTAAGCCCTGCAAGGCTGCAGTGGCGAAACCAGCTCTGGATTTAGAAAACACCAGGTAGCAGCTTCTAGGATGTCCCTGATAGGGACACCTCTGAGAAAGGCTGCAGAGGTAGATGCAGCCCTGGTGGAATGTGATCTTATCCCCTGAGGGGTAGGTTTTCCATGTTGCTTATAGCAGAATAGAATGCAATGGCCTATCCACTTAGAAATGGTTTGATTTGAAATGGCCTTCCCCTCTGCCCCTGCAGCAAAGGCAACTAACAGCTGTTCAGTTTTTCTGAAAGGCTTAGCCTGACCAAATAAAAACTTAGTTGTCTATGCACGTCCAAAGAGTGCAGTATTCATTCTCCTTTGTTCTGTGGATTAGAAAAAAAGGTAGGCAAATTAATGGACTGATTAAGGGCCACACTGGATACCACCTTGGGCATAAAGGAAGGATTGGTCCGGAGGGACACCCTGTCAGCATGGAAGATGATGAAGGGCTCCACTGCCATGAGTGCCTGAAGTTCAGACACTCTTCTTGCTGAAGTGATGACTAGAAGGAAAGCAGTTTTTCAAGAAAGGAATTTTAACTCTGCAGTTGCAGCTGGGTCAAAAGGAGGTAGAGTGAGCTTTTCCAATACAAAGTTAAGGTCCCAGGCTGGAGTAGGAATGGTTTCAGCAGGGGGTGAGAGAAGAGGGGTGGTTCAGTATTATAATGTGCTGAAATGGCTGTGGTATGAATTTTAATTGAAGAGAAGAAAAGGCCCTTGTGGAGCATCTCTATTAAGTATTGAAGACTATATACTAATAAAAAATCATGAACAGTCCATTCCACGTACGAAAACACTTCAATAAAAACTTAAACACCACCACATAAAAACATATTGAGCGCTTTCATCTCTTCATAAGGAGACTTCATCAGAATACATTCCATACCATTATTAGTATATATACTTTTTAAACATTTTTGTATTGAAGAATATGTGATAAGCTGGGCACTGTTGTGCCCATCCCTTGAGTCTGGCTCCAGGAACAGTATCTTTTCCACTTTTCAGCATAGGATTTTCTAGTACTAGGCCTCCTGGCCTCCAGAATGACATCTAGCACCTGCTTACTGAGGGATGCTACTGGAGCGCTCAGGGAATAAGCCAGGCTGCAAGGTTCAGGGTTTGAAGGTTGGGGTGCAGAATCTGGCCCTCCAGCTGCGACAGCAGAGAAGGGATCTGAGGCAGGTGCCATGAATCCAGCAGTGAGATATTGCGCAAGAGGGGGTATCAGTGTTGGCATGGCCAGTCTGGTGCAATCAGTATTGTCCTTGGTTTGTCTTGTTTGATCTTTAGCAGAACTTTCGAGAGGAGAGGCAGAGGAGGAAAAGCATAAACTGAGAGGCTTTCCCAGGTGAAGGACAGGGCATCCACTTTCCAAGCTTAGCTGTGGGAAGTCCTTGTGCAGAATTTATCCAATTGGTAATTCGGAGGGGAGGCAAACAGATCTATCTCGGGGTTCCCCCATTTGTTTCTAAAAATGTTGAAGATCTTTGGTTCCATTTCCCACTCGTGTGGGTCCATGAGATTTCTGCTTCGGTCATCTGCCAGCGAATTTAGCTTGCCTGGTAGGAAATGAGCTTGTAGGTGCACTTGGTAGCTGCAGAGAGGATATGAGTGGGTTCCCCCCTGCTTGTTTATGTAACACATAACAGTGGTGTTGTCTGCCTTTACCAATAATTGTCCTGGAATAATGTGATCCTTGAAGGCTGTCAGTGAATTCTGTACAGCTAACATTTATTTTTGATTGATGTGCAGGTGCATCTGACTCAGGTTCCATTTGCCCTGAATGCACTGCCCTGCCAAGTGAGCCCCCCATCTGATGCGTCTGTTGTTAGGGTTTGGGCAGCAGGGGGTAGAATGAATGGCAGTCCATGTTGTGGTAGCAGGCCTCTGCCCACCAAAGGAACTCTGCCTTTATGCAAAGAATGATAGTAATCATTGATTCCAGGTCCTGTGAATGTTGACACCATAGGCTTTTTAGATATCATTGTAGTTTCCTCATATACAGCCTTGCATATGGAATTAGTAGAATGCAAGAGGCCATGAACCACAGGGCTTGCAGGATTTTCCTTGCAGATAGCTGGGTCTTTGTGGCCAGTAGTTTGAAGTAGGCTGTCAAATAAACTTGCTTCTCTGGTGTGAGGTAAGCCATCTGGGAAGTTGTGTTCAAGCTTGCTCCCAGGAATACAATTTGTTGGCAGGGTACTAGATGAGATTTATTTTCGTTTATTGTGTACCCCAGTGAGGTTAGAAGTTTCTTTACAAATGTCAGATGATTTAGTAGCATGTCCTGGCTTTCTGCCTGAATTAGACAATCATCCAGGTATGGATATATTTGAATATTTCTTTGCCTGCAAAATGCAATGACTGGAGCTAGGCACTTTGTGAATACCCTGGGCACAGTAGATAAGCCAAAGGGAAGGTGCATGTAGCCTGCTCTGAAGCATAGGTATTTCCTGCAGGATTCCCTTATTGGAATGTGCAGATAAGCTTCCTCAAGTTTAAGGTTGCCAACCAGGCATCTTTGCCTAGCATAGGAAGCAGCTGATGAAGTGTTAGCATTTAGAATTTTGGGATTACCAAAAAGGTGTTTAGAATAGAAAGGTCCAGGATAGGATGCCAGTTGCTGTCTTTTCTGGGTACCAGGAAAAGTCTTGAGTAAAAACCTTGCCCCCTTTCTTCTGCTGAGACAGGCTGAATAGCCCTGATACTTAGAAGAGAGAGAACCTGCTGTTGAGCCTCTGCCCACTGATTTGGGGGTAGGTCTGGCCAACCGGTTGGGGTTGGTAAGGTGTTAAAACAAAGAGTGACTCATTGAAAGTTCTAGCTTGGCTGGAGTTTTCATTTAGTTTTTTTTTTATTGGTTTTTCAGTGTGAGCTTCTAACTCTGTTTTAATTTGTTACTTGGGATATTTTGCAGACACCCTAATGAAAATGGACATCAGCTGGGTATAACAACCCTGTGTTTCTTATGCTTAGTCAAACACTCTAGTGGGGTTTGGCTTTATTGGCCTGAAATTGTCCATTAAACAACTTCAAATGTAAAAGTCATGGGCAATCAGAATTGCCATATAGCTGAAACACCTGATGTTCATAAGGGTCATTTGCATATATCCCATGTGCCTCTGTTACAGGAGGGTTGGTAAGGTGTGGAAGTGGAATCTGTATCCTTGGGAAACTATATTTAAAACCCATTTGTCCTGGGTAATGGGTTCCCAGTTTTTAGCCTGCAGTGTGATCTTTCCCCCTAAGGGAGCATGCAGTTGAGCAGGGCTGGGAAGGTTTAAGTCATTGTGACAGTTTTCCATAGGGGGTGTGTCTTACTATTTCCATCTTTGGAAGTGGAAGCCCCCCCACTGCTTAGGCCTGTGAGTACCTTGAAACTGTAGCCTAGATGGTCTGCTGTTCCTGGGTTTGGACTGAGAAGGCCTGGAAGAGACAGGAAAGGACCAATTCTTAGAAGGCCAATGCCTACTGAATCTGGGAGGCTGTACTTGCAGGAAATCTTTAACAGTTTGCATAGATTTTGCTTTTTCCTCCATCTTTTTCAGGACGACTTCTGCTTTGTTGCCAAACAGGCGATGTTGGTTTAAGGGCGCATCCAGTAATTCAGCTTTAACATGATTTGGCAAATGTTGCTCCTTAAGCCAAGCATGCCTTCTAAGAACAGACCCAGTAACAGCAGCCCTGCACAATGTTTCTAAAGAGTCAAAACCACATTGCAAAGTATGTTTACCAACTTGTTCAGCAGAATGCATTAAATCATGTAATTCTTTATCTTCAACACAGTCAGGAATCAACATCATTTTCTGTTTAAGTAGTCCCATAATATCTTGCTGATACTTTAATATATGAAACTGGCAGCTTAAGGCCCTAATGGCCAAAGTAGCAGAAGTGTATACCTTCTTACCCCATCTGTTCAAGGCCCTGGAAACTCTATGAAAGGGGGTAGGGTTTTTGGCAGTAGCAGCCTTAATGCCTTTAGGTCCCTGGGAAATGGTCTCTGGGTCTGCAGTAGGATTCTTGAAAAGGAACTTGTGAGAGTCTGGTACTCTGTAATACCTGTCAGGTTTCCTGGTAGCCGGAGGTTAAGTGTCTGGGGCCAGGCTAGATTCCAAGAAGGCATCATCTACAATGTCAAAGACAGGATAGATAGCTAAAGGCCTGTGTTGAGGTAGGAGTAAGAATTCCCTAAGCCTCATTTTGGAGTCAGAGTAATCCTGGCTTTCCCAGCAGAAATGCTCCCTAAAAGTGTGCAAGGTTTCACCAAAAGAAAAATCTTCTGGAGGGGAAAGAGAGGGAATGGAGTCCTCTGCATCAGAATCCTCATAGGTAGATAAGGGCAAATATTGGTAATCAGAAGAAACAGAAAATTCAGAATCCTGATCAGAAGGAAAATCTATTCTAGGTCTCTTAGAGGGAGAAGGCTGGCTTCCTCTAATTAAAGTAATAAGGTCTTCAGCCATTCTTATCATTTGTTTTTTAGACATATGGGCCTGACCATGCGGTTTGGATGGCAGTTTTCTAGGGGTGGATCAAGTTTTAGGCCTTGAAGAAGAAGATGGCATTGGTTTGAAATGCAAGTCTGTTGGCATGAATACACCCTCAGAAGCCGGAGCCTGCTCAGTGGCTCCAGACCCATCCAAGGTAGAGACATCCACAGGTTTCATAGTCGAAGAAGCATCTCGCGGCATACAAGACTCTGAATGGGTCTCAGTAGAGGCCTGCAAATCTGAAGTAGCAGGTATCAGTGGCTGCGAAAGCGCCTCACTGAGTACTGGCGAACTGGGGACTAGTTTAACGGAAGCGTCATCAGCAACTTTGGACCTATGTGGTCTGTCTCTGTCTTTATCTTTACGTTTTTTCGGAATGTCATTAGTCGGATGGTTTACCGAAGCCATTTCTGGATAATTAAACCGAGTACCGAAATAGTTTGCTGCAAAAATGGACCGACGACAAATAGTTCGAGGCTTGAATAAGGCCCAAAACCAACAGCGATGGACGTTATGGTCTGGGCCTAAACAAGGAATGTAGTATGAATTGAAATCTTTATGAGGTATTTGCTTTCCAGAGGTAATACAATTGTTAACTTTTACTGACATCGGTTTAGAGCAAGAAAAAGGATCCCCAATGGGTACTTTTTTGAAGACTTCGGTTCTGAAATGTAAAAACTAAAATTTCAGGAGTCAGCCGACTGGCACTTGCGAACTGCTTCTGCTTCGGGCACCGCACGGCAAGGACGACTGATGTAATGGTGTCGGCTGCATGCTTTATACCCCTGACTACCTGACGTCATGAAAGAAGAGACAGCATCTGACGCAGTACCCAAGACTTTGATATTCAGGCCGGCTGAGGGCTACCTGCACACAGATAACCCAAATGTAATGACTGCAACAGTGAAACACGAGGAACATCTAAGTCAAGCATTTCACATCTGTTCTTTGAAATTAAAATTATTTCAAATCTATCCTTTGATCTGTAGAGCTCGGAGTCAGTCTGTCTGGGCTAGCACATTCTTTCTATTCTTTTAACTTAAGGAATAATTACTAGAGTGTACATGTGAAACGTCTTTTATTGTTGTAGCTTCCTGAGCAGGTGTTAGCTTGCTAAATAATGTAGCCTGTTGGCCTGGGAACCCCAGGCTAAATATCAAAATGATGTAATGTGTATAGTGGGAAAACCTAAGTGTCAAATGATGTAATCTGGGAGGGTCCAGCAGAAATGTTTGTTAGTGATTTTAAAAACTACTGCTCAGAGAGAGACAAAGCATTTTTGTCTAACTATTCAACTCAGCACTGCCTTATGCTCTCTTTATGCAAGTAGAATGTTAGAACTGTGCTTTCTCCTAGAAGTACACAGGAATTATAAAGATTAGGCAAAGTGTTTTTCTGTATTCAGATTAGAACTTTCCTACTGTATTGTTTTAAGTTTCTGTGTGAACTCTGAACTCTTGAAGATCACTGTGGTGTAGTAGTATTGTCTTGTGTTTTTAGTGTTTATTATTAAATATTTTTAAACCCTTTTCAACTGTGACTGGTTTATATAGAGATAATTTAAGCTCTAGAGTACATTGCATATTTATAGAGTTTAATGTCTAAGTCACTCCAAATAAGCCTTAAGAGTTTAGTCACACTTACTATCGGATAATAATATTGCACAGTAATAATTGGACACCCTTTTAAGGGCCTTTGGGTAGCTAATAATTATTAGCTGGTGGTGGCAGTAATTACTACCGTATAGTCTGGGTGTAGCGGCACAGCTGGACAATCTGTGTCAGCCTTTCCACAGAGTGTCTGTGAAGTTATATAAATACTTATCTCAAAGTGTGTGTGTGTGTGTGTGTGTGTGTGTGTGTGTGTGTGTGTGTGTGTGTGTGTGTGTGTGTGTGTGTGTGTTACTTGGAAAGGGACAAAAAGCACTGGTTGGACAGAGAGGGTACTGGAGGTTAGCTTGCCAGCTAGGCTGAGATCTGGACTCTATAGCTGTGCCAGTGGGTAGTCTTATTGGGGACCTGGGGAGCAAGAGAGCGACCAGCCCCGGACTGACTGATCTATGTGTGCTCTTAAGGGAAATTGCACTTTACTGTGTGTATTTGTTATCCTTTCTCCTATATGAGACGCCCTTTATGGTGTTAGTGGTGAGGATTGAGGCTCCTTGATTGCTGGGCAAGGGCACTGGTGTCACACTTACCATAAAGGTAGGTGTTCAAGTATATTCACTGTTGCAGTCATCACCTGTGGGTTACCCCTGCTGTGGTAGCCCTTGGCCGGCCCGTATACCAGAGTCAATGTTTTTCTGTGTCATCTACTCTCACTTGTTGACTGACGTCAGGTTGTCAGTGCTATAAAGCAAGGCAGCCAACGCCATTACATCAGTTTTTCTTACCTTAACTAGTCAGAACCCCCAGGAAATATGGTAAAGTGGTCCTGGTGGCTAAAAGCCACTGTAAGAAGCTTATGTCTTCCAAAGGAAAGAGGATATAAGGGGGAAGAAGGGAGGGAAAAGTACAGTTGTGTACACTTACCATAAATGTAGATGTTCGAGTGTATTCACTGTTGCAGTCATTACTTTTGGGTTATCTGCTTGCAGTAGCCCTCAGTCAGCCTGATTAACAAAGTCTTGGGTCCTGTGTTGGTTGCTGTCCCTTCTTCCATGTCGTCAGGGGTATAAAACATGCAGCCGACACCATTACATCAGTTTTTCTTGCCCCAGATGTTCGGTGCCCCCTAATGGGAAGCAATTAAATCTAGAATACAAGGATATACCTCCAACAAAAAAGCAAATACACCAAAAAGCTTTTTGAGCATAGTAAGTGAGAGTAGAGGTATAGACAAAAGAAGAAAGGGGGCTGGAAGGAGGGTAACCAGGACTGCAACAGTAAATACACTCGAACATCTACATTTATGGTAAGTGTACACAACTGTACTATGTTCTTCATGTTTCACTGTTGCAGTCATTACATTTGGGTAGATTCCCAAAGCTAAGGATGGGAGGGGGAATTTAAATAGGATTAGGACCAGCTGTAAGGCCCTGCAAGACTGCAGTGGCAAAACCAGCTCTGGATTTAGAGAAAATTGGCAAATGATAATGCTTAGTGAAAGTATGTACAGAACTCCATGTAGCAGCTTCTAGGATGTCCCTTGTAGGGGCGCCCCTGAGAAAGGCTGTAAGGTAGATGCAGCCCTGGTTGAATGGGGTCTGATGCCCTGTGGGATAGGTTTTCCATGGTGCTTATAGCAGAAATGAATGCAGTGGCCTATCCATTTTGAAATGGTTTGCTTTGAAATAGCTCTCCCCTCTGTCCCTGCAGCAAATGCCACCAGCAGTTGTTCAGATTTCCTTTGAGGTCTAGTCCTGTCCAAGCAGAATCTAAGTTGTCTGTGCACATGTAAGGAGTGCAGTATCCGTTCCCCTTTCTTCTGTGGGTTAGGAAAGAAGGTAGGCAAATGAAGGGACTGACTAAGAGCCACACTGGATACCATCTTGGGCATGAATGAAGGAGGGATTGGTTCTGAGGGACACCCTGTCCGCATGAAAGATGATGAAAGGCTCCACTGCCATCAGGGCCTGTAACTTGGATACCCTTCTTGCAGAAGTGATTGCTAAAAGGAAAGCTGTTTTCCAGGAAAGGAATTTTAAATCTGCAGTAGCAACTGGCTCGAAAGGAGGAAGAGTGAGTTTCTCAAAGAAAAAGTTAAGGTCCAAGGCTGGAGTTGAAACTCTCCTTGGTGGCTTTACATTTTTGGCCCCTATGAGGAACTGCTTGAGCAGTGGGTGAGAGAAAGAGGGGAGGCTCTGTGCTATAATGAACTGAAATGGCTGAGGCATGAATTTTGGAGGATGAAAAGGAAGCCCTTATGAAGCATCTCAGTCAAATATTGTAAAATCGGAGGTAAATTGGGCACTGCTGCACTCATTCCTTGAGACTGGTTCCAGGTACAAAATCTTTTCCATTTTGCAGCATAAGATTTTCTAGTACTAGGCCTCCTAGCCTCTAAAATGATATCCATCACTGATTTACTGAGGGGTGGTAAAGGAGAGATTAGGTAATTAGTCAGGCTGCTAGGTTCAGGGTTTACAGCTGAGGGTGCAGAATCTGGTTCTCCTGCTGAGACAACAGGGAAGAAGTCTGAGGCAGGTACCATGGGACCAAGCGTGACACACTGCAGTGCTGGCATGGCCAGTCTGGTGCAATTAAAATCATCCTTGGCTTGTCCTGTTTGATCTTTAGTAGTACCTTGGAGAGCAGAGGCAGAGGAGGAAAGGCATAAACTGATAGCAGAAGGATAAAGCATTGACTTTACAAAGTAGTTTGTGGGGAATCCTTGTGCAAAATTTGTCCAATTGATGGTTCTGGGGGGAGGCAAACAGGTCTATATCTGGGCTCCCCCACTTGCTTGTCAACATGTTGAAAATCCTTGGTTCCAGTTTCCACTCGTGTGGGTCCATGAGGTTTCTGCTTAGTCCATCTGCCAGTGTATTTAGTTTTCCTGGCAGGACTTGAGCTTGTAGAGCCACTTGGTAGCTCAAGGCTGTGTTCCACAATGCCATGGCTAGTCTGCAGAGGGAGTAAGAGTGTGTACCCCCTGCTTGTTTATGTACCACATGACCGTGGTGTTGTCCGTCTTTACCATTAGTTGTCCTGGAGGAATGTGGTCCTTGAAGGCTGTCACAGCATTCTGTACAGCTAACATTTCTTTTTGATTTATGTGTAGGTGCATTTGACTTAGGTTCCATTTGACCTGAATGCACTTCCCCTGCCAGGTGAGCCCCCATGCATAGTCTGATGCATCTGTTGTTAAGGTTTGGGTGGCAGGGGGTAGTGTGAATGGTAGTCCCTTGTTTTGGTGGCAGGCCTCTGCCCACCAAAGGAACACTAGGCGTAGACAAGGTATGATAGGAATCATGGCTTCTACAGCCTGTGAATGTTGACACCATAGGCTTTTGAGATACCACTGCAGTTTCCTCATATGCAGCCTTGCATATCAAATTAGAAGAATGCAGGAGGCCATGAACCCCAAGGCCTGCAGTATTTGCCTTGCAGATAACTGGGTTTTTGTGGCCACTTGTTTGAAGTAGGTTGTCAAATGAGTCCGTTTCTCAGGCGTGAGGAAAGCCATCTGGGAAGTTGTATTCAAGCTTGCTCCCAGGAATTTAATTTGTTGACAGGGTACCAGGTGTGATTTCTTTTCGTTTACCAGACAAGTCAGTACCCTTTGAACAAAGGCCAGATGATTCTAAAGTATGTCCTGGCTTTCTACATGAATTAGACAATCGTCCAGGTATGGATATATTTGAATATTTCTTTGCCTGCAGAATGCAATGACTGGAGCTAGGCACTTTGTGAATACCCTGGGTGCAGTAGATAAGCCAAAGGGCAGTGCAGAGAACTGATAGTGTATGTTGCCTGCTTTGAAGCTTAGGTATCTTCTGCAAGACTCCCCGACAGGGATGTGCAGGTATGCCTCTTTTAAGTCTAGTGTTGCCAACCATGCATCTTTGCCTAGCATAGGAAGCAGCTGGGGAAGAGTCAGCATCTTGAATTTTGAAATCACCAGAAAGGTATTTAGAGTAGAAAGGTCCAGGATAGGACGCCATGTATTGCCTTTTCTGGGTATCAGAAAAAGTCTCGAATAAAAACCTTGTCCCTTTTCCTCTTCTGGTACCAACTGAATAGTCCCCTTGCTTAAGAGAGAGAGAGTACTTGATTTTGGGCCTCTGCCCACTGATTTGGGGGTAGATCTGGCCACCCGCTTAGTGGTGGTAAGGTATGGAAGTGAAATCTGTATCCTTGGGACACTATATTTAAAACCCATTTGTCCTGGGTAATGAGTTCCCAGTTTTTGGCCTGCAGACCAATCTTTCCCCTAAAGGAGCATTCAGTCGGGAAGTGCTTGGAAGTTTTAAAAGCAAGTCATTGAGACAGTTTTCCATGGGGGGGGGGGTCTTACTACTCCCTGATTTGGGTGCAGAAACCCCCCACTGCTTAGTCTTGTGTATCCCCTGGGATTGAAACCTGGGGTTTCTGCTGTGTCTGGGTCTGGCTTGAGAAGACCTGAAAGGGGCTGGAAAGGACCAATTCTTAGAGAGTCAGTGCCTACTAAATCTAGGAGGCTGAACTTGTAAGAAATTTTTCGCAATTTGCATAGATTTAGCTTTATCTTCCATCTTTTTAAGAACTTCCTCAGCCTTGTTGCCAAACAGGCGGTCCTGATTTAAGGGAGCGTCTAACAATTTAGCTTTAACATGATCAGACAAAGATTACTCCTTAAGCCAAGCATGCCTTCTGAGCACAGACCCAGTAACAGCAGCCCTGAAAGGGGCCACTAATTAATCAAATCCACACTGCAAAGTATGTTTTCCAACCTGTTCAGTAGAATGCATTAAATCCTGTAATTCTTTATTTTCCGCACAGTCAGGAATCAACATAATTTTCTGTTTAAGCAATCCAATAACATGTTGCTGATACTTTAACATATGAAACTGGCAGTTTAAAGCCCTAATGGCCAAGGATGCAGAAGTGTAAACCTTCTTATCCCATCTATCCAGCGCCCTGGAGTCTCTATCAGAAGAGGTAGGATTTTTAGCAGTAGAAGCCTTAATGCCCTTGGGTCTCTGTGAAATAGTCTATGGCTCCGCAATAGGATTTTTAAAAAGGAACTTGTGTGAATCAGGAACCCTGTAATATCTGTCAGGTTTTCTGGGAGCAGGAGGCAAAGAATCAGGTGTCAACCTAGATTCTGAAAAAGCATCATCAACAATGTCTTGTACAGGAGGAATAGCTAAGGGCCTATGCTGAGGCAGGAGTAAGAAATCCCTAAGCCTCTTTTTTGAATCCGAAAAATCCCGGCTTTCCCAATGGAAATGCTCCCTTAGAGTATGTAAGGTTTCACCAAAAGAAAAATCCTCTGGAGGGGAAGCAGAGGGAAGAGAGTCCTCTGCATCAGAATCCTCATAAGTAGATAAGGGCAAATCCAGATCATCAGAAGAATCAGAAAAATCAGAATCCTGGTCAGAAGATTCATAAACAGCTTCAGTACTAGGTCTCTTAGAAGGGGGAGGTGGGCTTCCCCTGATTAGAGTTATAAGATCTTCAGCCATTCTTATCATTTGCTTTTTAGGCATAAAGGCCTGAGTATGCAGCCTGGGCATCAGTTTTTTAGGCATGGTTCAAGATTTAGGCCTAAATGAAGGAGGAGGAGTCGGTTTAATATGCAAGTCCGTAGGCCTGAATACACCCTCAGAAGCCGGTACCTGCACAGCGGCTCCGGACCCATCAAGGTAGAGACATCCACGGGTTCCATAGTTGAAGCATCACGCGGCATACCGGACTCCGAATGGGTCTCAGTAGAGACCTGCGAATCAGAAGTAGCGGGTATCAGGGGCTGCGAAAGCGCCTCACTGAGTACTGGCAAACTGGTGACTGGCTTAGTAGAAGCGTCATTGGCAGTTTTGGACCTCGGTGGCCTGTCTCTGTCTTTATCTTTGCGTTTTTTCAAAATCCCAGTAGTCGGATGGCTAACCGATGACATTTCTGGATAATTAAACTGAGAACCGAAATATTTGGAGGCAAAAATATACTGACGACAGATAGTGCATTGACGAAATAAAGCACAAAACCGACAGCAAGGTACGTCGTGGTCTGGGTCTAGGCAAGGAATACAGTACGAATGAAAATCTTTATGAGATATTTGCTTTCCACAAGTAATGCAATTATTAACTTTTACTGACATCGGTAAGGAGCAAGAAAAAGTTTCCCCAACAGGGTACTTAGCTTTAGTTGAAGACTTCGGTTCTGAAACTGGAAAACGTAAATTTCTGGAGTCAGCCGACCGGCAATTGCGAACTGCTTCTGCTTCGGGCACCGCACAGCAAGAAAGACTGATGTAATGGCGTCGGCTGCATGTTTTATACCCCTGACAACCTGACGCCATGGAAGAAGGGACAGCAACCGACACAGGTCCCAAGACTTTGTTAATCAGGCCGACTGAGTGCTACTGCAAGCATCCAGAACTGCAACAGTGAATATACTCCAAGATCTACATTTATGGTAAATGTACACAACTGTACTATGTTCTTCATGTTTCACTGTTGCAGTCATCACCTGTGGGAGGATTCCCATTCCCAAAGCTGAGGAGAGGGGTGGTAGGATTTGTAAGAGACCTAGGCCTGGGTCAGCTTGCCCTGCAGAACTGCAGAGGCAAACCCTGTCCTAGTCTTAGAGAAAAGAGGTAGGTGGTAATGCTTTCTAAATGTATGGACAGAAGTCCAGGTGGCAGCTTCCAAGATGTCCCTGATGAGAACTCCTCTGAGGAATGCTGTGGAAGAAGTGGAGGCTGCCCTAGTGAAATGGGTACAAATAGACTTAGGGGGTGGTTTGCAATGTAATCTGGAGCAGAAATGGATATAGTGTGATATCCATTTGAAAATGGTTTGCTTGGAAATGGCTTCACCTCTGCCCCTGGGGCAAAACTGACAAGAAGTTGGCCTGTTTTCCTAAAGGATTTAGTACGGTTCAGGTAGTATCTGAGCGGTCTGTGCACATCTAGTGAGTGCAGAATTCTTTCTCCCCTGTTTTGAGGGTTAGGAAAGAAGGTGGGTAGATATATGGCCTGGTTGAGGGTCACACTAGATACCAGCTTGGGCATAAAGAAGGGGTTAGTCCTCAGGGAGACCCTGTCCGCATGAAAAAATGATGAAGGCCTCAATGGCCATCAGTGCCTGAAGTTCTGACACCCTTCTGGCTGAGGTGATAGCTAATAGGAAGGCAGTCTTCTAGGATTGAAGCAGCAGGTTCAAAGGGTGGTGAGGTTAGTTTTTCTAAAATGTAATTCAGGTCCCAGGCTGGCATGGGTGGCCTTCTTGGAGGTCCGATATTAGAAGCCCCTCTGAGGAATTGTTTAACCAAAGGATGTGAGAACAGGGGCTGATCTGTATCGAAATGAGCTGAAATGGCTGAGGTGTGGATTTTAATAGAAGAGAAGGAGAGGCCACTATTGAGTAACTCTGCTAAGTAGTCCAGGATAAGAGGGAATGAAGGTTGTGAGGAATTGCCCCCTCTGGACTGACACCAGGAGTAGAATCTTTGCCATTTCCCTGCATAAGATTTTCTGATGCTGAGCCTTCTAGTCTCTGTGATAATGTCTAGGACCTGTTTGCTTAACAGGGGCCCCCTGTTTGCCTTTAGAGTATTAGCCAAGCTCACAGTTTGAGAGTCTGCAAGCCTGGGTGTCACACCCCCCCCCCACCTGAATCAAGAGGTCTGAGATCAGGGGAAGCTGCCTGGGAGGCTGTAATGTCAGGCTGCGTAGTAAGGGGTACCAATGCTGTCTGGGCCAATCTGGAGCAATGAGGATGACCTTTGGTCTCTCCTCCATCATCTTCATCAGTACCATGGGAATAAGAGGCAGTGGAGGGAAAGCGTACACAAAGGGAGAGTTCCAGAGGACGATCAAGACATCCACCTTCCCTGCTAGGTGGTGATGCTCCCTGGTGCAAAATTTTTTCAGCTGGTGGTTGAAGTGCAAAGCAAAGCAAAGAGATCCACCTCTGGAGATCTCCACTCCTGAATGACTTGCAAAAAGATTTTTCTATGGAGCTGCCGTTTGTGGGGGTCCAGTAAGTTACTGTTTAAGTGGTCTGCCAGGGTGTTGTTGATCCCTGGTAGGTATTGGGCTATTAGGTGTAATCTCAAGGAGGAGGCTGTCAGCCAGAGGTTCATGGCTAGCCTGCACAGATGGCAAGACTGGGTCCCTCTCTGTCTGTTGATGTACCACATTACTGTGGTGTTGTCTATTATGAGGAGGAGAACCCCTGGCCTGATATGGGGTTTGAAGGATGTCAGAGCCTTTTGTACTGCCATCATTTCCTTCTTCTGTGTAAGGGAAGTTGCCGGGCATCCCAAGGACCGTGGGTGCACCTGCCTGATAGGTGAGCACCCCAAGCAATGTTTGAGGCGTCAGTGGTGATGGTCTGCCCAGTTGGGTGGAGTATGAAGGGAAGACCCTTGTTCTTGGCACATGCCCCTTCCCACCAGAGAAACTCGGCCCTTATACAGGGGATCATAGGGAGAGAGGTCTCTAGAGGCGGAGAGTGCTGACACCAAAGGTTCTAGGTTCTTTAGATACCACTGGTTTTCTCATGTGAAGCCTGGCCAGAGGAATTAGGAGGATGCAAGATGCCATGTACCCCAAGGATTGCAGGAACTTGCTCGCAGTGAGGTGACTTCTGGAAGCCAGCTGTGTAAAGTAGTGAGACAGGAAGCTCTGCTTTTCTGGGGATAGGAAGGCCATTTGGGATCCTGTGTCCAGCAGTGCTCCCAAGAAAATGATCTTCCTGGAGGGTGTTTGCTTTGATTTCTTCTCGTTGATGGTGAAACGCTAAGGAGGTTAGGAGGGTTTTGATATAGAGAAGGTCCTGGAGCAGCTTTTCTTTGCACTCAGCCTGAATGAGGCAGTCGTCCAGATAAGGGTAAATCTGTATATTTCTCTGTCTGCAAAATGCTATGACCAGGGCTAAGTATTTGGTGAAGACCCCAGGAGCAGTAGAGAAGGCAAAGGGTAGCGCAGCGAACTGAAAGTGTTGTGAGCCTGCTCTGAAGTGCAAGAATTTCCTGCAGGATTCCCTTTAGGTGGATGTGGAGGCAGGCATCTTTTAGGTCTAGGGTCACTAACCATGTATTTTTTGTCAGCATAGGCAGCAGCTGCTGCAAAATTATCATTTTGAATTTGGGGACCACCAGGGAGGTGTTCAAAATGGATAGATCCAGGATGGGGCACCAAGTGCCCTCTATTCTGGGAACAAGTAATAGCTTGGAATAAAATCCTTGCCCTGTTAGATCTGAGGGGACAGGTTCTACTGCCCCTTGGGATATGAGAGTTTGGACTTGTTTCAATGCCTCTGCCCACTGATTTGGAGACAAGTCTGGGTACCCTCTTGAAATTGGGAGTTCGTTGAAAGAGAATTTGTATCCTTGAAAGATGATCTTTAAGACCCATTGGTCCTTTGTAACAGAAAGCCAATTTTCTTTGCAGAGGGAGAGCCTTCCTCCTAGCTTTTGGTGAGTGAAAGGAGGTTAGATGGGGAAGAGGGAGTCAGTGAGAGTTTTTGCCACAGAGGGATGGCTTAAAACTCCCTGCCTTTGGGGCAGAAGTGGTCCACTGTTTAGTTCTCTGCTGTCACTGGGATAGGGGCCTGAGTGGTCTGTCCCTGCGGGGCTTACTTTGCCACCGTCTGCTAGGTGCAGGAAAGGACCAGTGCTTAGAGTGAAAATTCCAGCTGAACCTAGGAGGTTGTACCTGAAAGAAATCTTTTACTATTTGCATAGATTTTGCTTTGTCTTCATCTTTTTAAGCACCTCTTCTGCTTTTACTCCAAACAAGCGGTACTTATCAAAGGGTGCATCAATTAATTTAGACTTGACATGATCAGGGAGAGGTTGTTCCTTCAACCATGCATGTCTCCTAATGACAGATCCTGACACTGCTGCCCTGCTTGAGGCTTCTAGGGTGTCATATCCACAGTGCAATGAGTGTTTGGCCACTTGACAAGTAGAGTGCAGTAAATCTGCCAATTCTTTCAAATTGTCACAGTCAGGAAAGGTTGACATTTTTTGCTTTAATTGTTCCAAAGTGTGTTGTTGATATTTTAACATATGGAACTGACAGATGAGTGCTCTGATAGCTAAGGTTTTAGAGGTGCATACCTTTTTACTCCATCTGTCCAGAGCTCTGGAATCCCTGTCAGAAGGAACAGGATTCTTAGCAGAGCTAGCCTTAGTGCCTTTAGGTCCCTGTGTAATGACCTCCGGGTCTGCAGCAGGACTTTTTTCCAGGTATTTGTGAGAATCCGGTACTCTGTAATATCTATCAGGTTTACTGGGAGCAGGTAAGAGGGCGTCAGGGGCTAAGATGGATTCACGGAAAACATCATCCATCACCTCTAAGATAGGGTGGATGGCCAAGGGTCTGTGCTGGGGAAGGTCTAGAAACTCTCTTAGTCTTTTCTTGGACCAAGGGAAGTCCTGGGCTTCACATTGGGAATGTTCCCTGAGGGAGTGAAGGGTTTTCCCCAAAGGACAAGTCTTCTGGTGGGGAGGCAGAAGGAATGGATTCCTCTGCATCTGAATCCTCATAAGCAGTCAGAGGTTGTTGTTCCTCTTCAAAATCTGAATAATCAGATTCTCCAGAATCCTGTTCTGTCAGTATTTCAGGAGAAGGATGTCTTTTCCTTTTAGAAGTTGTGGCCTGACTGCCCCTGATAAGGCAGATAAGATCCTCCGCCATTTTAAGCATTAGGGCTTGGGGTGGTGGAGCAGGAGTAAGATGGTGGCTAGAGGTAGATTTTCTAGGAGTGGCCTGGCTTCTAGGCTTAAGAGTATCCATCGGTCTGAAAGAAACAGTAGTCAGATGAGAAGACGTGGGTTTTTGTCTAGATTTGGTAGTGCGAAAGGCCTCCTCGGAAGCCGGTGCCTGCATCACGGCTCCAGACCCAACCAAAGGCTCAGAAGATGAAGATTTCTGCAGTATACCAGACTTCGAAAGGGTCTCGGTAGAGGCCTGCATAGATATCGTATCAGGGGCTGCGAAAGCACCTCATTGAATTCCGGAGAACTGATGACCTGTTTAGTAGTAGAGTCGTCGGAAGGCTTAGCCTTGTGTGGTCTATCTCTATCTTTATCTCTACTTTTTTTGGAATGTCTACGGATTGTTGGCTGATGATGAATGCCATTTCGGAATGAGAAGACGGAAGATGAAAATACCAGTCTACAATAAGCGCTCTACGACAAATGGTTCTCGTGTTAAAGAGGGCACAGAGCCGGCAACGGGGGACATCATGATCTGGGCCTAAACAGGTGATGCAGTATGAATGGAAGTCTCAGTGTGGTATCTGCTTTCCACAGGCGAGAAAATTGTTAAATTTTTTGGACATCGGTTAGTGCAAGAAAAAAGGATCCCTAATGGTTAACTTAGACGTTTTCAGCTGCAATTCAAACTCTGGTAGCAACTGACCAGCACACTTGCAAACTGCTTCTGCTATGGGCTCCACGGCAAGAAAGACTGATGTAATGACATCGGCTGCCTTGCTTTATAGCATTGACAACCCGATGTCAGTCAACAAGCGACAGCAGCTGATGCAAAAAAACAGTGACTCGGTATTTGGGCTGGACGAGGGCTACCACAGCAGGGGTAGCCCACAGGTGATGATTGCAACAGTGAAACACGAAGAACATCTAGCAACGGACTAGCACACTTGCAAACTGATTCTGCTACAGGCTCCACGGCAAGAAAGACTGATGTAATGGCATCGGCTGCCTTGCTTTATAGCACTGACAACCTGACGTCAGTCAACAAGCGACAACAGCTGACATAGAAAAACACGGACTCTGGTATTCGGGCCGGACGAGGTATGCCACAGCAGGGATAACCCACAGGTGATAATTGCAACAGTGAAACACGAAGAACATCAGAGGCTGTGGAGGCTTTCTGGGCCTGGGTGCCCACGTGGCAGACTTGAGGCCTCAGGTACCAGACCAAAATGAGGAAGGGGAGGTTCCTAGGAGGTGTGCTTCAAGGTTCTCCCAGGGAGGAAAAGAACCCACTCCACCAATTTGAACGCAGAAGGACTCCAACCCTCGGAAAGCAGTTGTCTCTGGGCCAAAGCCACCGAAGCAGATGCCTCCCACGGGACCCGGGCCTCCCATTCTGAAGGGGGAGTCAGAGCTGAGCCATTGAAAGCTGACGCCCCATGGAGAAAGAGTGGTCAAAAAACTTCGGAGTCGATGTCAACCCCTCTTAGAGCTGACCTCAAAGCTACGGCTCCAAGACACACTAGAACTGATGCAGTCAGGGCTGAGTGCATCGAGGAAACAGTCGGAGGCGACGATGGAATCTCGACTGGCTCCAACACACTGGCACTGGAGACCAACTGAACCAAGGGCTCAGACACAAAAGAATGAGTCAGAGAAAGAGCTACTGATTGGAACAGGGAAATCCAGATGTGAACTGAGCAGTCACAAGCCCCATCTGGATATGGGCCTCGGGGAACTGCCTCATCAGTCTGCCCATGTCCTTGGAGGTAAGGTTTTGGGAAGGCCTACAGGAAGCAGAGGAGGTGGGATCTTGGAGATCTCCTGGGTGAACATAAGGAAGACCTCCTAGACAGTCTGGTTGGTGCCAAGCTGGGAGCCGAAGCTGAACTGCCACAGAAGTTACACTAGGCCCCAGAAGCCATGGAAGATGATCAAGGCAGAGTGTAGGAGATAGGAGCAGAGGACCCCGGATCAGAATGGGTCGGCTCTGAGATTCTCTAAACCTTTTTGGGCAGCTCTGAGGAAAACCTCATGGGTGAATGTTTCCTGCTCTCCCAGGACTGGCTGGACTTATGGGAGGGGGGCTTAGCCAATGAAGGGGAAGAAATGCCCAAAAAGGAGGCAGACGGGAGCAAACCCTTAAGGATAAGTTTTCCCCTCCTATCCGCTAAATCCCTAGGGTGGAACCCTTTGCACACCTCACAGTGGGCGTCTAGGTGTGCAGGCCCAAGGCAGTACACACACTCCCTGTGGGCATCAGACAGTAGGATCTTATGCCCAGAGGAAATGCATTTCTTGAAACCAAGGGGTTTCTGATCAGCCATAAGGAAGACAATATGAGGAGTAGATAGACGAAGATGCCTTTTTTTTTTTTTTTTTTTTTTAAACTCGAAAGAGGGTGAAGAAAACTAATGCAAGAGAAACCCGCTTAAAGAGTGGAAACAAAGGGATCCAAAGGTAGAAGAAAAATTACTTACAGGTAAGGAATATAGAGTAGAAAGGAAGGAAGATGAAAACTGTACACAAATTATTCAACAAGCACTCACAACTTTGAGGAAACTCACGGAGGAGCTCAGAGCCCAGGAACCTCGTTGCTGAATGAACGTGCAGCAAACGAGATTTGAGATAGTGTGGGGGAGTGCAGCATTATGGGTAGAAGGGAGTCCCTGGAGCTTAACTCTGGAATCTCAAGCTCAGAGAGCAGCCAGTTGGTTCCAAGGGTCGGAAGAGAGACCCACAGGGTAATGAAAATGAAGATGACATCATCAGATCTTTTGTATTAACACTTGAAGTGTTAAGAGAAAGCTGTGTTAAGCTTGTGTACTGACTATATCATTGACTTTTTTTTTTAATTTCTTTAGTAAAAAAGGCCATGATCATGGTTCAGCGAAATGTTTACTGTTTGGATTTTGGTTTTACCTGTAACTGTTACCTGATTTCTCTCTCGGAGCATCCACAACATCATAACTGCACTTAATACTGTGTCTGGCTACTTGAGCGGCCTGGGATAATAGGCTCTGCATTGATTCTGCTTTAAGAGTCTCCATCATAACTTTAAAGAATGCAGGACAGAGATCAAGTACTTTGTCGTTTGAGTCTGGTAGTTAATTGCTCTAAAAGCAACAGTAGCAGAGATGTGAACCTTCTCTCCCCCTCTATCCACAGCCCTACTATCCTTGTTTGTAGGTAGTACACTAACACTGGGTAGAAGCTTAGGGGGTTTACCTGGAGAGAGATACTGCAGAGGGGTCTGCAACTAGATTCTTGTATTTTAGATCATCAAGCACCTTGTAAAACCTGGCTGGTCTTTAAGGTGATGGTGGTTGTGAAACAGGTGCAGAAAAGGTGGAATGAAAGGCATCCTGGAAAGTCTCATGGACCAGAGTGAGCAGAGAAGGGGCAGGGGTACCCATCTTCAAAAGGCAGTAATACCTCTTCTGAGCATCAAAGATTTGAATAGACTGCCATTCAAAGTGTTTCATCTTGTAATGGATAGTCTCCCTAAAGGAAGCTTTTTCAAAAGGGGAATCTGGTAAGAGTCCTATTCATCTGAAGAGACTTGTCCTGGAAAATGCAGCTGAGAGGACTAGTCTAGAGAATGGTCAAAATCACCATCTTCTTTTTCAGGAGGAACAGGAAAGTAAAGCACATTTTTGAGGAGTGGCCAGTAGTTGTGAAGACCCAAAGGAAGGAGGTTTCAAAGGCATAAAAGCTTTGAACAATCTCTGTGATAAATCTATCCACTCCTTTTCTCTACCTGGTGAAGGCGAGGCCACATGCCAAGTCTTCTGTTTTGCTTTTCAGGCTGTTTGTCTGCCTGGATGAGACGCTGAGTTTTGGAACCCTATCTACTTTATATTACAGGGCCTGGGATCACATCCTTAGCTAAAATTTTGAGAGATGCAGTGAGCTCCCTCATAAATGAAGTGCAGCTAATTGTACATATCGACAGTCTGCGTGGTTTCAAGGACCATACTAGTCTTCAACAATGTCTCCGTAGACAGCTCATTCTGCAGGTTCTGAAACCTTAGTGTGTATATCTGTGACTGAACCATTGTATTGTGGATCCACTCTGGGTCTTTTCAGATTTTTCTTCAGAGGGACGTCAGAGGATGCAGATTCGGCCATCTTGGACCAGATCATAAAGATGGTGAATCGGGTGTTTAGAGAGGAAAGCCTTGACCTACGTATTTTTGAATGATTGACAGACTGAGCTTGATTTTGTGATTGTGTTCTGGGCCTAAGCAAAACAGATATGTAGTATGCAAGTCTTTGTATTGAATCTGCCTACCACACCTGCACTTACCTCTCCTAGCAGACATCTAAAACTTTCAACAAAATGTACAAAGGAAGGTTCCCCAATGGGGAACTTATCTGGATAAATAACTAAAGCAAAGGTACCAACAATCAAACATCGATCAGTCCGACAGACTTAAAACCTGCATTTGGGCTGGTGACAAAACAGTATGAGGATCCATTCTTGTACATTCATTTATATATCCCAATGCATATGAGCTGTGGTCATGCAGATGTTATGACCTAAGGAAGCTGAAGCTTTGGTACTCTGCACGGATGTCAACAGTGACATCCCATATATCAGGAATATTACAATTTCAGTCAAGACCTCTCCCCATTCTTCAATGTGCAAGGCACTGAAACCCATAAGCATATGAGCAGGTATGGTACTAATACCGCCTTGTTGCACACAATATGCCTACAAACTAGCAGAATACACCTGCATAAGTCATTTTAAACTTAGAACCAGAGAAAATGAACAAATTGAAGAACAAATACTTCCCTTGTAGTACAGGACTCAAAACGTGTATCCAGGCAACAATAAGGTTGATTAACTAGGTCAGCACTCCCAAATGTTTAAAATTAAGCTCTTTCATCTCTTTTATTAAAGAAACTTTCTCACAATACAATTCTATAATTCAAAGATATTTAAATACCCCTCCAATAAACTCATCAACCAACAGCACTGAATCAAATACATACAAATAAAAAGAAGCCACCACTTAAAGAAATAGTGTAGAATTATATGTAAAACAACCTCTTGGCAAAACGCTGATAAATATGCCACCACTGTTGTTAATAAATTTCATTAAAAATATATTTAATTATACCGCCACAGAGCACTAACAGTGGACTTAAAATGGATATTAATTTTACAAGTGAAACATAAAAAAACATTAAAAAACATATTACAGTAATAAACTACAATAAAGCCCAACAAAAAAATACTTAGGTCAAGACTTTCCTCTCTGAACATCTTTCTAGAGACTCAGGAGCTTTATGGTCTGATCCAAGATGGTCGAATCTGCATTCTCTGGCGTCCCTTAACCATTTAATTAAAGAGACGAAAGCGCTTAATGTAAACAATTTCCGAATAAAAAGTTTAAACATTTGGAAGTGCTGACCTAGTTAATCAATCTTTTTGTTGCCTGGATACACGTTTTGAGTCCTGCACCACAAGGGAAGTATTTGTTTTTTAGTTTGTTCACTTCAAACTTAATTCAGTACTTAACCATAAACTAGTACGTGTGTTTACAGATGTGAGAGTTGTTACCTCTTAATTTAGCAAAGGTGATATCCTACTAATAAGATCAACTAAGTGGGCCCAAGCCACAATGCCACTATTACCTTAAAGCACTACAAAGGCTACCAGGACAGAAGTACTGTAAAGTACAGCATCTCCTGTTATGGGGAGGATGAAACGAAATGCTCTTCGTGAGATTCGAACGTGTAAATATCTGAATGCTGACATCTGTGGAGTATAAATACTGTCCCACTTCCTAGCCATGTACTGAAGGGCAAAGTATAGAAGAGTAGTATGTATACACATCACTGCAGTGTGCTTCCTGGAAAACCTTGAAAGAACTTACATACTCCCTCAAAAAAAGCTTACAAAAACAGGTTAACCAAGAACTGTTATACTTGAACTGGATAAAACAAATATGAAGACAAAGACATGGAAGAATGTTTTTCTATCAATTAATGCAGCAATAAAATACAATGTGCTGGCAACAGCAAACAGGACGAGGTGTCATCTAGTAGAGCTCAGATTAGTGAGTTTGAATTTCCTGAACATGGTTTTTCCACAGGAGATCACTACCACTGTGGTTTTACGTCATGCAATAGCAATGATGCTTTTCTTTGGCAGACTGCTCCCATCTTTGTGCTTGTGCAAACATGGAGTTCAGGGATTACAGTGGGTCTGCCCACCCCCGCAAAAAAGTATTTTGATTTTCAAGATAAGGATAAGACAAGCTGTGTTCACTATCTGTAACCTTATCGAGAAAAAACTCAACTAATTAGGGGAGCAATGAGGAAATACAACTGCAAGGAAACACTCCTCGTGGTCCTGCAGAGTGGTCTTAGCTACAGAGAACTCAGAAAAGCGACTACTTTCTGGATTTAAGTATCTTTGCTTTTTTTTTCACTTGGAATAGCTTCTGTAGCTTACCCTGAACTAGCTTGAACTGTTTTTAACTGTTTGCTGCATTATTTTAAAATCTGAACTTAAAGTTGCTTTTTAGTCAAATTTGATCGAAAGTGTGTTTGTTTGTTTGTTTAATTTAACTGTGGAGGCTGCCCACTAAAGTGGGCTAGCCTGTGTAACTGATTTATCAAGGTTTCTGCATTTTCTGTGTGTTTCTATCAAAAAAACAAAAAAATAATCCTTGTTTTCCCGCCTCTCCTCGACTAGTTTAGATCAGTTTACAGGCATTGCTGTATTATGGGCTGTGGTGTAGTTCCTGTGTTGTCCATTACCTTACTTGGAAAGAAGGAAGTTTCTTTGCTCACCAGTGGGAGTGGGGAGCCTTGAGCAGCCTACCTGTCCCTGTAGGAAGTGACCTCAGCACAAGAAGCTGTAGTAATTAGTTGTTTTGGACCATTTCTAGCTCTTTTGTAGTTCCCTGTTTAAAATCCGCCTCTGGGCGTTTTTTTCTGGCTATACTGCTCAGACAAGCTCCTCGTGGTCCTGCAGAGTGGTCTTAGCTACAGAGAACTCAGAAAAGTGACTACTTTCTGGATTTAAGTATCTTTGCTTGTTTTTCACTTGGAATAGCTTCTGTAGCTTACCCTGAACTAGCTTGAACTGTTTTTAACTGTTTGCTGCATTATTTTAAAATCTGAACTTAAAGTTACTTTTTAGTCTAATTTGATCGAAAGTTTGTTTGTTTGTTTAATTTAACTGTGGAGGCCGCCCACTAAAGTGGGCTAGCCTGTGTAACTGATTTATCACCGTTTCTGCATTTTCTGTGTGTTTCTATCAAAAAAAGAAAAAATTATCCTTGTTTTCCCGCCTCTCCTCGACTAGTTTAGACCAGTTTACAGGCATTGCTGTATTCTGGGCTGTGGTGTAGTTCCTGTGTTGTCCATTACCTTACTTGGATAGAAGGAAGTTTCTTTGCTCACCAGTGGGAGTGGGGAGCCTTGAGCAGCCTACCTGTCCCTGTAGGAAGTGACCTCAGCACAAGAAGCTGTAGTAATTGGTTGTTTTGGACCATTTCTAGCTCTTTTGTAGTTCCCTGTTTAAAATTCGCGTTTGCACGGCTTTGCTCGGTTGTGCGCATAGCGCAGCACTGGTTAAACAAGGTTAAACTTCTTCTGGCTCCGCCAAGTCTGCTGTTCAAATTTTCCCTTAAGGAAGCTCTACTCTTAGTACAATCAGACTAATCACTATATTTTAAGCCTAGCACTTGTTCTCAATACTTCTCTACTAAGTAAGCACTCGCGTACTAAGTAAAGCACTACATCTACCTACCACCCCTGTGAATATCCACTTCCCTTAAAGGTACAGCATTCCCTTACACTGTTCTAGCATGTCGAGTGGTAGATTACTGGCGTCCTCTCCAGTTCAGCTGGTCAATCTGGGTATCTTGAGACAATGCTGCAATTGTCTCATGTACACAGACAACCCTCTCCTCCTCCCAACAAACACAAATACATGAGAGATGCAACTATATAGCCAAACTGGAGGCTGAACTCTCTCAACTCAGGGCTGGCATGACCAGACAGGAGGAGATGGAAACCACACACACAACAATCCCAGTCCCACATAGACCTACTACAACTGCAAACCAAACACATAAAAACACAAAGACATACTCGGAGGCTCTAATAAAAAACTTACCAAAACAACAGAGGCTCCCAAAGCAGACATCCAAAAATCCACCACCTCAAAACAAAGCACATGCAACACATACTTCAATAAATCAGTGTGTCAACCAATCACAGCCCTTAAGGCCAAACACCATGCCTGATACACTAGTAATAGGTGACTCTATAGTCAGACACACTGATGTCCCGCTGACCAGGCTGAACAAGGAGAGGGTGACTGTGAGCTGTCTATCGGGAGCTAGGATCCGCCACATAACACATGCACTCAAGTCACTCCAAAGCAAGTACAAATATGACTCCGTCATTGTCAATGCTGGTGTGAATGACCTGAGACGTACCTCTCTGGACTGCATGAAAAGAGACATAGAGGAGCTCTCCGATTATGTAGCCCAGGCTGGTATGACCCTGACCCTGAGCAGCATCTTGCCCTCACCAAGAATGATACCACAATACAAAGACAAGATGATCAGCTTTAATAATGGGCTCAGGTACTGGTGTCATTCTAAGGGGATCCAATGTCTGTCTGCCTGGGATGACATGTTGGACAAGCCACGCTGCTTCGCAAAGGATGGCTTACACCTGTCACCACTGGGCTTCCGGATATTGGCTAAGGCTCTTGCCACCCCCATAGTGCCTTTTTTAGGCAAGGCTCAAAAGACAAACCCACCTGGGTAATGCTGCTCAACGCCAGAAGTCTAAATCTCAAGATGCAGGCACTCAATGCACTCCTCAGCATGGAGAACATAGACGTCTGTGCAGTAACTGAAACCTGGTTCAAGGCTCCTGAGAGCACCCCAGCGCTACCAGGCTATACCTCGTATCATGCTTTTCGGCCCCAAAACCCGGGCCGAACCACAAAGGGAGGGGGAGTGTCCATATTCATCAAGGACACCCACACCTCCAGGTTAGTAGCAACACATGAAGCATCAGAGACCATACAGGTGCAACTAACCATAGGCAAAACTGCTATACAACTGGTAGCATGTTACAGACCACCCTCCCAATCTCAGGAACCCCACTCAGCCTTCCTGAAGACATTGGAGGATATGAATGTATCACAAAATACCATCATACTGGGAGACTTCAACTACCCAAACATAGACTGGGTACATTATTCTAGCCCTAATACCCTAGCCCAAAGGTTCCTGGAATTCATAAATTCAAATGCACTGGAACAACTAGTCACCTCTCCCACTAGGGGAGATAATATACTAGACCTGATCATCACAAACATGGCGACAAAATGCTCCACACCAGAAGTATACCCCTCACTAGTGAGATCTGACCACAAACTAATCACCCTGGATATACATATCCCACCTCCACCCCCAGCACAAAAGACCACAGTGAAAAACTTCTCAAAAGCAGACTTCACTCTTCTTAAGACTGAGATGGTATCCTTTAAGCCCACTGTGTCAGTGGATACCACATCCCACAATGCCGAATCCTTCACAAATGCTTTCTATGGACATCTCCAAGAATGCATGGATCATGCAATCCCAAATAAATCCAAGTCACTCTCCACCAAAGGCAAGCATCCTGCCTGGTGGACCTCAGCCATTAACAAATTGTATAACAAAAGAAGGAAGCTACTGCATGTCAGAGCAAAATCCCATGAAGGGAAGACATCTCTGATCAACATTAGCAGAAAACTACGTTCTCTCATAAAAACATCCAAGGCCAACTTTGAGAGAAAAATCGCTAAGGACACTAAAGATAACCACAAAGCCTTCTTCAGCTATGTTAGAAACCTGGGCAGAAACCCTCAGATATGCTCAGAGTTAGTTCACAACAACAAAAAATACACTGAACCCACAGATATTGCCAACATTCTGGCTGACAGGTTCAGTGCAAATTTCTCCCCTCCCTCACCCCCAAAAGAAGAAATACTTATCCCAGCTGAATGTAATCTCCCTGTCATCTCAGATGTCCAAGTGAGAACCGCCCTAAACAAAGCTAAAAACACAGCATCAATGGGACCTGACGGTATCCCGGGTTGCGTGAACTCCAAGAGGAGCTAAACCCACACATAAAAATGCTATTTAACCTTAGCCTTACTTCAGGATATGTACCTGAACAGTGGCGTACAGCAACAGTGGTCCCACTCCA
This sequence comes from Protopterus annectens, assembly GCF_019279795.1. Classification (NCBI taxonomy): domain Eukaryota; kingdom Metazoa; phylum Chordata; order Ceratodontiformes; family Protopteridae; genus Protopterus; species Protopterus annectens. The sequence continues at coordinate 360,485,626 of NC_056734.1, forward strand.
CAAAGGGGGTACCTCTACAGACCCTGGAAACTACCACCCCATAAGCTTAACCAGCCTGGTCTGCAAAGCTATGGAAAGAATCATTATGGAACTCATAAACAGAGACATAGGGGACCTACAGACACTTGACCCCACCCAGTTCGGCTTTGTAAAGGGCAGATCCTGCCTTTTGAACCTGGTTGACTTTTTCGAAACAGTCACTAGAGCCATTGATGAGAGCAAAGCAGTCCATACAGCCTACCTGGACTTGGCTAAGGCCTTCAACACAATACCCCACTCAGGCATCATAGATAAGCTCAACAGCTTAAACGTAAACCCTTATATGTCACTAGATGGGTTGCAAACTGGCTAAAGGACAGAACCCATAAAGTTAAAATCGCTGGAGCAATGTCAGACTCAAAGCCAGTCACAAGTGATGTCCCACAGGGATCTGTCCTGGGACCCCTCTTGTTCGGCATTTATTTCTCAGATGTTAAAGCAAACATGGGAGGGTTGTGGCTGACAAAGTTCGCAGATGACTGCGAACTAGGCGCCATAGTCGATACACCAGCGGACACATACATCCTACAAAAAGGCCTCACAGAAACGGACAACTGGTGCCGGAGTCACGGCCTTAAACTAAATGCCAAAAAATGTATAGTCATCCCCTTTGGGAAAAACAAAGTACACACAAATTATCACATAGACTGCAACCCACTGAGTACGGAAAAAGTAATCAGAGACCTAGGGACCCAAGTCGACAGCGACCTCTCATTTGACACCCACGTTGCCAAAGTGGTTAGAAAAACATTCTACCTTGCACACCTCATCATGAAGGGATTCACATCCAGATCCAGGGATGTCATTGTACCCCTATACTCCTCCCTCATCAGACCCATGATTGAGTACAATGCCCCATTTGGTATGTACCTCACCCGGCATTTGCAACAGCTGGAGAGACCACAAAAGTACCTCACCAAGAGGATCAAGGGTCTCCAACATATGTCTTATTCTGCCAGACTAAAGAAACTTCAGCTCTATTCAGTAGCATACCGCCTGCTCAGAGGTGATCTCTGCCTGACATACAAGGCCATGTCCAATCAGGATCTGATGGACATGCTCCACCTCAAAAGATCCAAATCCATCAGGACCACGAGAGCTAAAGACTTAAACCTCGGCACAAGTATGAATAGGACATGCTGGAGGGATAGATTCATAACCCAGAGGCTTCCCATGCTTTGGAACAGGATCCCAATTTCGTATTAGGCAGAGCTCCTCACTGACTCTCTTCAAGAGAAATCTTGATGAGTGGATGGGAGATCGTAAGTTTACCCCAGGGGTCACATCTGTGTCACTGCTAGACAGGGGCACAGTAAACTAAGGGGACCTTCATTGTGTCACTACTAGACAGAGACACAGTATTCTAATTTTATTCTGTACATTTTTGTACCACTTCATGGCGTGGCAAAAGCCACATCACTATGGCTAGGCTTACAAATGCCCTAGTGCAGATAGCCTAGTACTATACTATGAAACTATGAAGTATCTACTGAGCTAGGAAACAAAATGTGAGCATCTCAAGCTATACATAATTAAACAAACTCTACCTTTGATACACATGCTTGATGAAGTAATTACTGAAGGAGGTGGGTAAAAAATAGGCTAAGATGCTAATAGCTATACCTCAAAGCAACTTTTTAAGCAAACATCAATCTCTGTTGTTCAGTTTTTTAAATGCAAAGTCTGCACTTCTGCCCCATTATTTTTCACATTATGTATCTAAAACAAACCTACTGGACAATCTGGAAAGCATGTATGTTACATTATTATTCTGTAGTCATGTAAATGGGGTAAAAAGTCTTGTCAGTTTGTAATTGTGTTTGATAGGTTTGATCAGCCAAAGTCATGAACAGTGCAAATGAACACTTGTAACATTGTAATGCATTTCTTGGACATAGAGGCCCATAATTCCTGGTGACAATGTTTTTTTTTTTTTGGTACACCAACAATGCAAACTGCTGTACTGCTTTATGTTTTCTAACAGCAATCTGTTTTTCTAACAATGTGATGTTAGGCTCATCCCAGTAGGGATCAACCTTATTAACGTATAATTAAACTAAACAGAAGGTTCAGGCACAGCTCTTACTGAAATGCTAAATGCTTCTATTTTTCAATACAAACCTGCAAATCCTGCAGCAGCTATTGTAAGGCCAACCGCTATCAGAGTACTGGCCTGCAAAAAAAACAGAAAGACAATTGTCCATGATTACAGTTGCTCTAACTGATGTATGGAAAAACTAGACAGCACCTAAAATTCTTCAATTAATTAAACTTTTTATCATCAGATTTATAAACAATAAGCGCATTCATCCAGTAGTCATTAAATTGCATGTCACACATGTTGATTACTTTAATAAGTTCTTCGGCTACATTTGATTTAAAGACAGATAAACTATGCAGCTTAGCAGATATTAGGCCTCCAGTCTGACAGAAGTATGCTCATAAATAGTGTTTTCCAACACATGTTCTGCTATAAGAACCAAACTGAAACATAATATTAAGGTATATAATTTAAGAAAGAAGGGTACGCTTATGTTTTCCTCTCACCAAAATAACATTTTGCAGGCCTTGTTTGAAAACATGTTGATCACAGTAAATGTAAAAATGTAGACAGATGCTGAAGTTTATGAATGAGGCAGTTGTGGCAGTCAGTGAAGCATCCAATCCACACACTACAACAGGGCATCCCAACCTTTTTGGCAAAGGGAAGGAGCTACACAACTAGTCTGGCAAGGTGTCATGGGCCACCTTATTATTATTTTAAGTTTACCTGTTTTTTACGGCTGCTTCAAGGTCAAATTACTGTTATCACATTATACTCAAGGAGCAAGGGAGAAAATGGATCTGATTCAACTCTATTAGCTAGCTGTTAAAGAGCCATATTAAACTAGTCACACACAACACGTGAGGTTGCAGAATGACTTCCCTGACAATTTTTATACAGTATTCTTGTCATAACTATGCAAATCCAGAAGAAAGTTCAATTGTGTAACTTGCACTTTCCCATAATAGTACGTTTGAATTCCTCACTGCTCCACTAGCCCTAAGAATAATTGGATTATTTAAACAACCAGCCAGCTTCAAAATCTCAGGCTCCTCTCCCATCCCTCACACTTACCTTCACTCAGACTGCTGACTGACCAACTAATCCTCAATGGAGAAATCAGCATGCACAGTTGGACTTTCTTGCCCATACAAGGAGAGAAGAGCCCAACACTTGTGAAAAACAGCCAATAAAAAGCTGAAACAAACATACCATGCTAAAATGTATACCCCATCTACAATAGTTGGGGATGTAAGATGGGTGCAGCTAGTGCAGCAGTGAGGAATTTGAATATCTACTATTATGGGGAAGTCTTTCATCTTTTCCCCTTTAGGGGTCGCCACAGCGGATCACCGGTCTGCTATTGACTGGCAGTGGATTTTTGCGGTGTCAAGTTGTCAGCCCAGCGCCCAACCTTCACAGAAGGCACACACACTCACATACCTACCTACATGTCTTTTTTAAAGTTCAGTTGACTGCAGGGAGGACATGCATACTGCTTACGGAATGCACTCCAGCGAGAATCGAACTAGAGAATCTCTTGCTGTGATGTGACAACTCTTAACACTTAAACTGTACAATGTTCATTATTTCCACTACTGCAGTAGCCTTTATCCAACTTGGGAAAAGAAACAGTACAGCTCCAGGAGCCCCTGGAAAATGGTACAGGCAAAGTAAGACCTGGAAGTTGAAAAGGAATTCAGTTAGTAATGTTTTGTAAAAGTATGTACAGAGGACCATGCAAGGTGCCTCTAGAATGTTCTAGAGTCTAACCCTTTCCAGTATGCCATTAAAGAAGACAAGGTTCTAATGAAATGTGCCTTGAAACTGCCTGGAAGAAGCAACAGCCAAGGAGAAACACCTGGAAATCATCTGTTCAGACACAGGGTGCCCCTTTTTGCCCTTTAATAAGAAATAAATAGCTGATCACCTTTTTTAAAATGCTTAGCTCTGTCAAGATAGTCCTTGCTCTGTCTATGCATGTTCAGAGTATGCAGAATCCTCTCGCCCAGATTTTAGGCTCTTGTAAGAAAACTTGGAGATTGAAGGCTTGATTCAATGTAAACTCAAACCACTCTGGGCATGGATGAGGAGATTGTTCTTAAGGAGAACCTATCTCTGTGGAAAATCAGGTAGGGCTCACCCACAATGACAGCTAGCAACTTAAGATACTCTTTTTACAGATATTAGAGCAATGATGAATACAGTTTTCCAAGTCAAGAACTTGGAATCAGCTTGACGGGCACATTCAAAATGATAGATAGTTAACCTCTCCATCACAAAACTGAAGTCCCAAGGAGGACCAATCGGTTTACTGGGAGGTTTTTTAAGTTCATAGCCAAGTACTAGGCTTGCAGCCATTGTAGGTCATTTTTAAGCCTAGTAAACTTCCTTTCAAAGGTGGGAATCACACCCTGTACTCTGTGCTTCTGAGGTAAACACCTTAACTGTTATACCAACCCTCCACCCCTAGAAAATCTTAGGTATAACACTCCTTCAAAAAAACTGTTTTACTACAGAGATGAAAGAGGAGGATCCATGGCCAGACATGCTGAAATGGTCACAAGATAAAACGTTATAGAGGAATAAGACAGGACAGAGGAAAGTAACTCAAACAAATATCTGAACAACCAGCAGTACAAAATTCCTGATGGGCCCTTGATTATTGATTCTACTTGCCAATACAGGATTTTCAAGTATCAGACTTTCTTGCCTCTTTTAGTTCCTGCTGCACATCCTCATGAAATAAGTGCCTAAAACGTATAGAAATGAATCATCCAAGCAGTTAGCTGAAGTGGCTTCAGACTGGGGTGCATCAAACCCCTGCAGTCTTATATGAGTAGATTCAGTACGCAAGGAAGCTCGTGGTAACTGTTCTTGGCCAATTCCATGAGAATGGAGAACAAATTTTACCTAAAGCAAAAGAAGACCACTACAGTGATTTTTGGGATATTCTTCTGAATCTTCAGAATTACCGTGGGTTTCAGTGGAAAGGCACAAAGGAACATTCCCTTCCAATAGAATGAAAATGCATCTGTACTCCAGGCTTGCTTGCAAGAAGCCCTGCAACAAAATGTGCTTCCTTTCAAAACAAACAGATTTATTTGAGGTGTTTTCACAACTGGATCAATTCCTGGAAAAAAAACGTATTCAATTTCCATTCCTGAGGGTCTATTCTGGACCTGCTCAGTTTGTCTGCCATTATGTTTTGCTCTGACAAAACACAAAATGCTTGAAGGGTTAAGGAATATTTAAGAACTTCTAAGCCATCAAAGCCAGCTTGAGTAAAGAGTACAACCTTGTACTTACCAGCTTGTTTATGTACCACATGATTGTAGTATCATCTGTAATCACTTCAAGTGATCCTGGAGACATTAGGTGATGGAGAGATTCAAGGCCTCTCTTTTATGATGACGATGTGCTTTGGTCTGTATTAAAAAAGTACAGTTGTGTACACATACCATAAATGTAGATGTTAGAGTGTATTCACTGTTGCAGTCATCACACTTGGGTTATCTGCCTGCAGGTAGCCCTCAGTCGACCTGAATACCAGAGTCTTAGTATTTCTGAGGCGGACGCTTCTTCCATGACGTCAGGTCATCAGGGGTATAAAACAGGCAGCCCACGCCATGGTATATGGTGGGGAACACCACCAGTAAAAAGTAAATACCAATGCCATTATGAAAGGCCACAGGGAGGAGAGAAAGATAGAGAAAACCAGGGGGCTGGAGGGAGGGAAACTAGGACTGCAACAGTGAATACACTCTAACATCTACATTTATGGTAAGTGTACACAACTGTACTATGTTCTTTATGTTTCACTGTTGCAGTCATCACACTTGGGTTGATTCCCAAAGCTGAAGATGGGTGGAGGCAGTCAAGAAGTGTTAGGGCTGGCTAGTAGGCCTTGCAATACTGCTGTAGCAAATCCAGCCCTGGATTTGGAAAAGATAGGTAAGTGGTAATGCTTGGTGAAGGTGTGTACAGAACTCCAGGTTGCAGCTTCCAGAATGTCCCTGGTAGGGACTCCCCTGAAAAATGCTGTAGAGGTGGAAGTAGCCCTAGTGGAATGTGTTCTGATCCCCTGTGGGGTAGGTTTTCCATGGTGTTTGTAGCAGAAATGGATGCAATGTGCTATCCATTTGGAAATGGTTTGCTTTGAAATGGCCTTACCCTCTGCCCCTGTAGCAAAGCTGACTAGCAGCTGGTCAGTTTTTCTGAAAGGCTTAGTCCTGTCAAGGTAGAACCTGAGCTGTCTGTGCACATCCACAGAGTGCAGGATCCTTTCCCCTTTATTCTGATGGTTGGTAAATGGATGGATTGGTTTAGAGCCACACTGGACAGCACCTTAGGCATAAAGGATGGATTAGTCCTGAGGGAAACCCTGTCAGCATGGAAAAATAATGAAGGGTTCCACAGCCATTAGTGCCTGTAACTCAGACACTCTTCTAGCTGAAGTTATGGCTACAGGCAATGCTGTTTTCCAAGAGAGGAATTTTAACTCTGCTGAGGCAGCAGGTTCAAAAGGGGGAAGCGTGAGCTTTTCCTGTACAAAGTTAAGGTCCCAGGCAGGGGTGGGTGCTCTCCTAGGGGGCCTTAAGTTGTTAGCCCCTCTCAGGAACTGTTTGATGAGAGAGTGAGAAAATAGAGAAGGCTCAGTATTATAATGAGCTGAGATGGCAGAGGCATGAATCTTAATGGAGGAGAAGGATAGGCCTCTGTGTAGTAGCTCTGCTAGGTAAATCCTGGATTAGAGGTAAGGAGGGCACTGCTGTGTCCTTTCCTTTAGACCGATTCCAAGAACAATATATCTTTTCCACTTTTCAGCATAGGATTTCCTAGTACTATGCCACCTGGCTTCAAGAATGACATCCAGCATCTGTTTGCTGAGGGTTGCTGGTGGGGTATTCAAGGGATAAGCCAGGCTGCAAGGTTTAGGATTTGCTACTGTGGATGCAAAATCTGTCCCTCCTGCTGAGACATAGGGTAGGAGTCTGGTGTAGGTGCCAAGGTGGCACCATTGTCAGGCTGCGTAAGAGTTGGTACCAGTGCTTGCGTGGCCAGTCTGGGGCAATAAGAATTGCCCTTGGCCTGTCCTGTTTTATCTTGAGTAGTACTCTTAAGAGAAGGGGCAGAGGGGGAAAGGCGCGGAGTGAGAGGTTTTCCCATTGAAAGGATAGGGCATCCACCTTCCAGGCCCTGCTGTGAGGGTTTGTGGTGCAGTATTTGCTTAAATGGTGGTTCTCTGGGGAGGCAAAGAGGTCCACCTCTGGTGTCCCCCACCTCCGGATCAGAAGGTTGAAGGTGTTGGGCTCCAGTTTCCACTCGTGTGGGTCTAGGAGATTTCTGCTTAAGTTGTCTGCCAGTGAATTTTGTTTGCCTGGCAGGAATTGAGCTTGTCGATGTACTTGGTTGCTCAAGGCTGTGTTCCACAGGGCCATGGCTAACCTGCAGAGTGGGTAAGAATGGGTTCCCCCCTGCTTGTTTATGCACCACATAACTGTGGCATTGTCTGTTTTTATAAGCAGTTGTCCTGGAAGGATTAGGTATCTGAAAGCTATCAGAACATTCTGTACAGCTAGCATCTCTTTTTGATTGATGTGCAGGAGAATCTGTCTTGGGCTCCAATGGCTCTGAATGCATTTGTCTGCCATGTGAGCACCCCCCACCCCATGCATAGTCTGATGCATCTGTTGTCAGGGTTTGGGCGGCGAGGGATTGAGGGAAATGCAGTCCCTTGTTGTGGCTGCATGCTTCTGCCCACCAAAGGAACTCTGCCCTTAGACAAGGTATGATAAGAACGACCATTTCCAGGTCCTGAGAATGTTGGCACCAAAGACTTTTTAAGTACCATTGAAGTTTCCTCATATGTAGTCTTGCATATGGAATTAGCAGAATACATGAGGCCATGAACCCTAGGGCTTGCAGTATTTTTCTTGCAGATAGCTGGGTTCTGGTGGCCATTCGTTTGAAGTAGTTTGTCAGATAGACCTGTTTTTCTGAAGTGAGAAATGCCATCTGGGAAGTTGTGTCCAAGCTTGCTCCCAGGAATACAATCTTTTGACTGGGTACCAATTGTGAATTATTTTCGTTGATGGTGTACCCCAATGAAGTGAGAAGGCTTTTTACAAATGCCAGGTGCTGAAGTAGCAATGCTTGACTGTCCGCCTGAATCAGGCAGTCGTCCAAGTATGGGAAAATTTGGATATTTCTCTGCCTGCAGTATGCAATGGCTGGAGTCAGGCACTTTGTGAATACTCTGGGCGCAGTAGATAAGCCAAAGGGAAGTTCAGAGAACTGATAGTACGCAGAGTCTGCCCTGAAATGTAAAGATTTCCTGCATGACTCCCTTATGGGGATGTGCAGATAAGCTTCTTTTAAGTCTAGAGTGACTAACAAGGTGTCCTTGGCTAGCATAGGGAGAAGCTGTTGGAGGGTATGCATCTTGAATTTTGGGACCACCACAAAGGTGTTGAGAATTGAAAGATCAGGATTACGTGCCAAGAGCCCTCTTTTCTGGGCACCAGGAAAAGTCTTGAGTAGAAACCCTGACCCCTTTGTTCTACTGGAACAGGCTGAATAGCTCTGATATTGAGCAGGGGAAGTATTTGCTTTTGAGCCTCTGCCCACTGGTTTGGAGGAAGGTCTGGAAACCCGCTTGGGGTTGGCAGAGAATGGAAGTAGAATTTGTATCCCTGGGATACAATGTTGAGGACCCATCGATCCTGAGTAATGGACATCCAGTTTTTTGCGTGAAGGCAAGTTTTCTTCCTAGGGGCACAAGCAGTTGGACAGGGCTGGGAAGCTGAATTGAGAAGTCATTGTGAACTTTTTCCATGGGGGGGGTGGCTTACCACTCTGTTTTTGGGATGGGGACACTCCATTGTTTAGATCTCTGCATAACCTGAGACTGTTGACTGGATGGCCCGTTTCCTCTTGGTCTTGTCTGGGAAGGCCTGGAAGGGGCTGGAAAGGACCAGTTTTTTGAAGGCTAATGCCTACTGAATCTAAGTGGTTGCACTTGTAAGAATTCTTTAACAGTTTGCATAGATTTAGCTTTTTCTTCCATCTTTTAAGAACTTCTTCTGCTTTGGTGCCAAACAAATAGTCCTTATTTAAAGGCGCGTCTAGTAATTTGGATTAGACATGATCTGGCAAGGTTTGTTCCTTCAGCCAAGCATGCTTTCTCAGTACAGAACGAGCGACTGCAGCCCTGCAGGATGCTTCTAGGGCATCAAAGCCACACTGCAAAGTATGCTTAGTAACATGGTTTGAAGAATGCATTAGCTCTTGTAAATCTTTATTTTCTGCACAATCTGGCAATACCATTTTTTGTTTAATTAGTTCCATAATATGTTGCTGGTACTTCAACATGTGAAACTGGCAATTCAATGCCCTGATGGCAAGAGTTGCAGAGGTATATACCTTCTTACCCCCATCTGTCTAAAGCTCTAGAATCTGTGTCCGAAGGGGTAGGATTTTTGGCTATAGTAGCCTTAATACCTTTAGGTCCCTGGGAAATGGTCTCTGTATCATCAGTAGGATTCTTGAAAAAAAACTTGTGGGAATCAGAAACTCTGTATTACCTGTCAGGTTTCCTACGGGCCAGGGGTAATGTATCTAGAATAAGACCGGATTCCATAAAAACATCATCTACAACATCTAGGACAGGGGAATTGGTAGAGGCCTGTGCTGAGGCAACTCTAAAAATTCCCTGAGTCTCTTTTTGGACTGAGGGTAGTCTTGGCATTCCCAGTGGAAATGCTCCCTTAAAGTATGCAAGGTTTCATAAAAAGAAAAATCCTCTGGAGGGGAGACAGAGGGAATGGCTTCCTCTGCATTTGAATCTTCATAGGCTGATAAGGGCATACCTTGATAATCAGAAGGGTCACAGTCATCGGACTCCTGGTCTGTAGAATCAGAAGGAAACTCAATTCTTTGTCTCTTAGTAGGGGAAGGCTGGCTTCTCCTAATTAGGGTAATAAGGTCTTCAGCCATCCTAAACATTTGTTTTTGTGGCATGGGAGCTTGAGAAAATGCTTTGGTCATCGGTTTTCTAGGCGTAGTGCATACTCTGGGACTAAGAAACTTGGTTGTTTTGGCTAAAAAAGAAGTCTTTGGCTTGATTCGAACATCGGTAGGATGGAATACACCCTCAGAAGCTGGTGCCTGCATAGCGGCTCTGGACCCATCCAAGGTAGAGACATCCACAGGTTCCACAGTTGAAAAAGCATCTTGTGGCATACTGAACTCTGAATGGGTCTCAGCAGAGGCCTGCGAATCCACAGAAGCGGGCATCAGGGGCTGCAAAGGCGCCTGAGTACTGGCAGACTGGCGACTAGCTTAACGGAAACATCGTTGGCAGTTTGGTACTTATACGGCCCGTCTCTGTCTTTATCTTTACTATTTTGGGAAGATCGGTAGTCGGATGGCTTATCGAAGCCATTTCTGAATATGGAGAACGAGAGCAAAAGAATTTAGCAACAAAGATAGCCCGACAACGAATGGTTCGGGCGTTAAACAAGGCACAAAACTGAAGAGAGGGACGTCGTGGTCTGGGCCTAAACAGGTGACGCAGTAAGAATGAAAATCTCTGTGAGGTATTTGCTTTCCACAGGCAAGACAATTGTTAACTTTTTCTGACATTGGTTAGAGCAAGAAAAAAGGATCCCCAACGGGGTACTTACCTTTAGAAGACTTCAGGATTATAAACTCAAAAACGGAAATTTCAGGTAGCAGCCAACTGCTTCTGCTTCAGGCTCCTCCTCGGTAAGAAAGACTGATGTAATGACATCGCTGCCTGTTTTATACCCCTGACGACCTGATGTCATGGAAGAAGCAACAGCATCCGACGCAGAAATACTAAGACTCTTGTATTCCAGCTGACTGAGGGCTACCTGCAGGTAGATAACCCAAGTGTGATGACTGCAACAGTGTAACACTAAGAACATCTGCAAAGGCCTTGTATCTTTACCCCATGGAAAACACTTCCCAAGAAAAATCTGAGTCTGTGGTGACAAAATGGTTTGGGATCTGAGGAGAGTGAGAGAGAGACCTGAGTTCAGTTGAATTTGTTGTCTACACCAATGCAGTTCCCTTTATGGTAAAACCCCAAACGGGAATTTAATACTGTAGAGAATGCAACTGTTGACTCGTGTTTTTTTTTTTTAAACCACTGAATCTTTCTCATGTGTAACTTGGCCTGAAGAATCAAGAGAATCATAGAAGCCAGGAACCCTTGGATCTTGAGACATTCTCTTGCAGAAGTTCGAGACTGACTGCAGAAGTTCAGGAAAGACTCTATTTAAAAACAAAGTTTCTTTGATGTCAAAAAGTTATTTTGAAGAGACATATTTATAAGGCAGCCCAGAAGACAATCCTGTGAGACACCGTGAAGGAGGACTTTGCAATGCTTACATGAAAGCCCAGATTGGTAAAACAAAATATAATTCAAGTTAATAACTCTAGATATCTGGATAAAGACTCTGCAAAGATAATCAAGTAATCCAAATAAAGAAAAATGTGAATTTCATTAAGTCTGCAATAAGCTATGACTAAAGCTAGGCATTTTGTGAACACTCTTGGAGATGAAAATTAATTGTAATAATGTGACCCAGAAACAGAAAACCTTAGAAATTTCTTGAGGCCTATGGCAATGTGTTAATAAGCATCTTTTAAATCTAGTCCTACCATGTAACTCATGGGAAGAATGAGGGGTGACAGGTTTTGTAAGGTCAACATTTTGAATGTTGGTACTTTCAGTTCTAAATCTGTATGCGAAAGGTCTTTTACTAGTCTCTAAGAGGACCCTTTCTTTGGTACCTGAAACATTCTGTAATAGACAGTTTTGCCTCTGACTTGCTGGCACTGGTTCTGTGACTCCTTGGGTGTGTAAAGACTGAAGAGCCAGAGGAAAATATTCTGTTTGGTTTGGAGGGTGGAGAGGAATTCCCTCAAAGGGACGTTTTTGTATCCTGCTCCATCTGTAACCATCCTATACTGCTTTTAATACCAAGAATCTGAAACAATCTTTTTCCAAAGGAGGGTGTTGAGGATGACTCTGTAGGACAGATATCCACAGATACTGGCGAGAGGACGGGGGGAAGAACACCGACACAGTCATTCTATATTGGTGCTCTGTCCCTTTTCCAAAATTACCAGTTTCTTGATATTTCCCTCCAGCCATCTGTTTTTTAGCATCTTGTTTGCCATTAAAAGTTTTGCTTATTTGGCTTTTTAGTGAAAGAGGGAAGCCTATTAAGATCTATATTGGAGTACATGGAAAATTTAAAAAACTCCCTGAATCAATCCCCCCCCCCCCCCCCTTTCTTTATATTGTTTGAGAACCTGGGCAGGAGAAGAGTTAGATTCTGCTTAAGATAATGAGATATTGTTGAATATTTCAGACTTTAATTAGCACACTTTTGGTTATATACCCAAATATATCTTCTAAACAAACACAGCAGTAGCTGTCACCCTAGACACAGTATTCCCATAATCAGGCATATGTTTCAAAGCAAGTTTACTTACCTGTGACAGAGTAGAACAGTTTGGTTAAAAAAAGTTTTTTTTTCTGTAGGAAGAGTGGTAGGCAATTCCTTCAAACTGTCCATATGAGAAAGCATACATTTCCAGATGTATACCTGGTAATTCAAATTTTTGACCGCTAAAGTACAAAAAAAAAAATTCTCTTACATATGCAGCCCAACATTTTGTCTTCTTTGTAACAGAAGGATTTGTGTTAAGGACCAATCTCCTACCAGAATGAGATGCAGTTGAAATTGCTGCTGGATCAGATCTAAGGTGTGGGAAAAGTAATTTATTAGCCTGGGGTACCTTATACAGTTTATCTGCTTTATTAGAGACTGATGGCTGCCTATCAGGATGGCTGCAGGCAGCATTTAACACATCCACCATGACTGGCAGTATAGGAGGAATGGGAGAAGAGTGAGGTATATCCATTTTAACACATAGTATTGCTTCAGTTCAGGGGAACATCCATTTGTTATTATAAAATACCTTATTCAGCCTGGCTATTGTTTAATTAAAAGAAAATTCCTCCACAAGAGGATAAGAATTAATATTTTCTTCACAGAGGTTTGGGCTTGGGAATTTGTAAGAGAAAAAACCCTATTCTATCAAAGTCAAAATCACCATGCATAGGATCCCCGCCTGCAAATGCTTCTGTGTACCTGGATTCATTGCCTGTAATACCTGCCTTGCCAAGGTAAGAAATTCATATTTCTTAATAGTAATTATTTCCTCAGATGAATGATGTTTAACCTTTTCTTTTTTTTTTTTTTTTTAATAGGAAGTCCTGTGGAAGAAGACTGACTCAAAGGAGGGACATCTGCTCAGTCTAATGGTCACTTCTTGTGGTTACTCCATGAAGTATCAACTGGAGGGTCCCACAGACATAGAGAAGATGGCTCTCCTATGCCCATACTGGACAGTGGAACAGCTGAAGACATGGCTGACCCCCCTGGTTTATGATGACCAAAAAGACTAGAATAGAGGAAGACGGAGAGGTGAGTGAGTAGATTGAGAACAAAAAACATGACCACTGCAGGTTCTCCCACTGCCAGCCTGTCAGCTAAGGCATGACTGAGTCTAGGACAACAGCAAGGGCTCCTTGGTAACTGATTTTTTTTTCTTTCTAGGTAAGACAGGAGAAGACCCAGCAGGACAGAAATATCCATGTTTAGCTGGAGAAGAGCAGCCAAAAGTGGGTAGCGCTGCTGGAGCAGGTCAGTAGGAAGGTAAGTTGTCACAGAGTGTTCACAAGCAGTATACACACACACAACAATTTTCCCAGTCACTTTACAAGAAAAAGGGGCAGACACAACATAAATTCCTGGTCAGTACCCCATTCAAACACTTCAACCGCTTACAGAAAGCAATATGGCAGACAGGCTGTCACAACGTGAACTACAAGCATTACATTGACATACACATTCCTGAAAGCTCCTACAGTAAAACATTTTGCCCAAAACCTCAAAGTTTATACAAACAGTAAATCAATACTCACAAAAATAGCATGAATTAGTTTTACAGGCAATAATAGTTAAAAACAGTGGTCCTTGATAGAAAACTCCTGACACTGAGAAAAATACTATGTTCCTCAAAGGAGAAATAACCACTTTGCATACATACATATACATATGTACATATGCAGCATATATATATATATATATATATATATATAGAGAGAGAGAGAGAGAGAGAGAGATACATTTTTCTTAAAAATGCAATAATTTATGTGTAGAAGGGCTCCCTAAAAGAGACTTGTATGCCAAAAACAAAACACTTTCCTGGTTGCTGTTTCTGTGAAACCAAAGAGCTTATTCTTTAGACAACAAGAAAGTACTGAAGAAATCTTTACTCTGGCTAATCCCAGGGAGGACAATAAACAGTCAATCAGGAGTCAGAGTGAAGGTGAAGGAGGCCAGAGCTTTTCAAAGCTGACAGGAAACAAACCATATAGCCCAAAGGTTACTGCAGCAGTGGAAATGATGACACAGTACTTTTCCTCTAGCATAAAACTACTTCAAACATAATTAAATTTTGTTTAAAGGAGCTTCTC